>NC_069386.1:8095000-8395000 GCF_027475565.1 Acinonyx jubatus | reverse complement strand
ACCCTTGAGTAAGGGTGCTTAGGATTCACTTCAAAATTATATACAGAAATCTATGAGCATCCTACAACCATTACCTAGTTTCAAGTGATACTCAATTTATTAGCCAGGGATCTCAGATCTCCAAATCCTAAACTATCACTACCTCTCAGCTTCACTTAATTTCTATTTACTAATGCTCAAGGGAGCCGGCCAGGTCAGCAAAGCCACTCAGCAAGGAGCAAGAGAAGAAACTTGCCCTCTTCTGTTGGAATTGGATTTCCATATCATTTGGCATAAGTCATTGATATTCCACAAGACAGTTTACCTGAGTCATGCTCCTCTTCTTCTGAATGTTTTTGTTCTTGTTGGTTGGCTAGTTGTTTTCTGCTTTTTTTTCTCATATGAAGTGGCTATATGATGACAAGATGAGAGACATTTGACATTTTTAAAGGGCAAGGAAAATCAGGACCCAGAAAGGTAGAAGGAAGTCACATCTTGGGATCATCAACGATTAGCTGCTCACCCCCTGCTGCCATGTGCACACACACAACTTCTTAGGGAAAAACTCTTATATGGATCAAGAGCACAATGGAGCATTCAAGAACACTGATTTGGAGACCACTGTAGACAATAAATTTTTTGTGGTAAGAGGAAGAAGATTGTAAATAGAAATAACCGAGGCAACCTCTCTCATAGTGCCTTGTAATTGGTGTCACAAGATTTTCTGCAAGATGATATGGCAAAGATGGTGTAACAGGGGTCTCCACGTTCGCTGGTGGAAGTAACAGTAGGATCAGAGTGGGACCAGAGAGAAGAAGCAAATTAGGGCCCCCTCGCCCATTCCACTGTGGGCCTCAGGGGAAAAGAGCAATCCCATGGCTTATGTCAGTAACTGTGTCTTACTTTTATATTGCTGAAAAACAATTACCACAAATGTAGTGATGTAAATCAACATCCATTTATTTCTTCACAGCTCTGCAGTCAGAAATATGGGAGAAGTGCATTGGGTTCTCTGCTCAAGGTGCCTCAAAGCTGAAACCCTAGTGTCAGCCAGCCTGGCATCTTATCTGGAGGGTCAAGAATAGAGTCTGCTTCTAAGCTTGGTCAAGAGATTGGCTGAATTAAGTTCCTGTGAGTGTAGGACTGAGATTCCTGTTTCCATGCTAGTTGTTAGATGTTGTTTGTTCTCAGCCCTCATTCCTTAGCAGGTGGACTCTAAAAGCCAGCAATAGTATGTTGGACCTTCTTCACTCTCTGATTTCTTTTGCTGCTACCAGCTGGAGGTAACTCTCTGCTTTTAAAACTCTCTTGTGATTAAGTTAGGCTCACCCTGATAATCTCCCTCTTGTTTTATAATACAACATAATCACAATAGTGAAATCTCACCATATTCACAGGTTCCACCTATGATTAAAAGGGGATGGGAATTATGCAAGGGCAAGAGTCACTGCTTACCACAAATAGTATTGCTAACAAATATAACATTTCCCATGTGCCAGTAATGGTATAAGCGTTTTACATACATTAACTCTCAGAATTTCACAGCAACCTTATGAGGTAGGTACGATTATTGTCTCCACTTTACAACAGAAGAAGCTGAGGCACAGAGTGTTGGTGTAGAATACACAACTACTATGTGGTTGAGCTGAGATTTGAACCCAGACAATATGGCTCCAGGTTTGTGCCAGATTTCTTAACCACAGCTCCATGGATCTATCTAAACAATGTAATCTCTTAGATGAAGTCTTTTCCTTCTTTTATCCAAGCTTGAGTGTGAGCATGAGACCTAAAGCTATTTAGTGGGACAGCACAGGACACCAGTGGAAGGTGGCATAGCATTCATAGTTCAAATGACCCATGGCCTGAGCTTTAATCAAGGCTTACATGTGACAGGCCTACTTCTCCTGGGCTTCCCATGTTGTGGTCAAAGTCTTAGCTAATTGTAGAATCTGTGTTTTCCTATAGTTCTCCCTCCTGTACATCCTTCCAGAGCAGTGGATCTAGCAATGAGTGCTGAGGTAGTCAAGGTACAGTGAGGTCTTCATGAAACAGACTTACTACTCTCATACCCCTGGGGCTCTTCTTCCCACCAAAATTGTATGTCCGAAGGTCTATATGGAAAATCTACTTAATAAACTAAACTGGTGCTTACTCTATGTGGGCTTACTTGAAAGTGTCTGTGCTCAGTTACAAAGGAGGAACTGAGGTAATGTTATAATTTTTCAATCTTCTACCAACTACGTGACATTATTTTGGCCTAGACATGATATAAATAAAAATCCTTCAAGATTCAACTAATTTAGAATCAGAGACTAGTAGGGGTGCTTGGGTGGCTCAGTCGGTTAAGTGTCTGATTTCAGCTCAGATGGTGATCTCATGGTTCATAAGTTCAAGCCCTGCATCGAGCTCTGCACTGCAGAGTCTGCTTGGGATTCTCTTTCTCTCCCTCTCTCTCTGCCCCTCCTTGCCCTCAAAATAAATAAGCTTTTAAGAAAAGAATCAGAAATTAGCAAAGGAAAAGGTTAATAAACATTAAACAATGTTTATTTTTATAAAAGTATTTTATTTTGCAATGCCTTAATATAAGTAATAATATTGCCATTGGAAATTCACCAGTAATATCACAGTGAAAGAATACAGTTCACATAACAAAAGACATAACAAGAAAGCAAAACCAAGAAATGTTTAAAAAGTAGAAAACCAAACAAAAGGCAGAAGACTGACCACATTGAATAATTGTGGTTATAAATGTAAATGCTATAAATTATATCACTAAGTGACATAGAATATCTGCTATGATCAAAAGGGAATCTAAATCTATTTTTCATTCATTATACCCAAACATTCCATTAAAAGATTCTTAATGAAAAAAATGCAGAGAGGAAAGGAGGTAATGGATAAAGATGTCCAGGGAGCCATTACCAAGGAAAAGAGTTGCAAATGGAAAACCTGAAGTCCAAAATGGACTGTGGAGACACAGGGACTGGTTTAAGGAATTGGAAGACACATTAATCAGTTCATTACCAGAACTGTAAGAGAAGGCCTTGATCATGAGGAGGAGTCATTTTTAGTCCTACTGGGGAAACTTGACCAAAGCACATGAAAGAAAGCAAGACAGAAAGTGCAGAAGGATTCCCACCCAGAGCTCCACTGCTGGAAGGGAGCCATGGACCTATGGTCAGAGGATGGTGGCTATAGTGATGCCATCACAAAGCTGAATGTCAGTAGTGAGGTGGTGTGCCCATCTCCTATTCTTTCTGCTGCCTCCCTTATACACCAGGTGACTTGGAAAACAAGTGACTTGGAAAATAAGTAGGTTGAAGGGGTAACTATATCTGTTGGGCTGAATGGGTTTTAACAGGTTAAGTAGAACTGGAAAGACAGTCTCCTTCAGTTGTCTGCATGACACTCATGGGCCTCTACAAGGTAGCCTGCCCCTGTCTGCCTTTCTAGGTTATCTTCAAATATACATGACCCCAAAGCCAGCTTCTCAGACACAGTACCTATCCACCATCTCCTAAGTCTGCCCTCACAGTATCACCTGCTCAACTTTTCTCACTCTTCTTTCCTCCCTCCAAGACCCAGCTCAGATCTGAATCTCCCATAACTCCTGCTTTCTCTGTTCCTCCATCTATGACCTCTTCTGGCATTTATTATGCAATTAACTATATACTTTCATGCCCTACTAATTGGCCATTTATCTCTTTTACTGTGGTTTGATGTTTCACATGTGTCTGTCATTTCTTAGCAAGTACAGTATTTGCTCCCTGAGAGCAGGGCCATGTCTTTTTATAATACCGTTCATTATTTAGCACCTTCTAATTTCAGTTTGCTTACCTGAATTATTGTCTCACAAAATGCTCCCTGTAAAACTTCAGGTTAAGTATTATTTCCCTCATTGTACAGACTGAGTCAATGAGGCTCAGAGATATTCAAAAGCCTACCCTAACTAAGTCCTGTAGCTTATAAGGGGCATAACCAAGATTTGAAACAATGTGAGTGAAACTAAAATCCTCTACTTTCCCCCACTAAATCATGATGTCATCACACCTTTCTGGAGCCATCGGTCTAGATGATGTGCCAAAATAAAATACGCATAGCATATACACATACAAAAGAGGATATCCATTAGTATATTTCAATTTTTATATTTCATTTGCACACAACTTTTACAATTGTAGCAGGGAAATAGAATCCCCAAATTAAATCTAATGCCTAGACAAAATCGGTATTCATACATGCATACACACATGTAAACACACGTGCATGGATGCATGCACACATACACAGATAAATAAGCTGGTAAGTGCTGCATATAGGTCTGCCTGAAAGGACATTGCTACCCTAATGGCACAATGAATGGTCTTCATCGGCAAGGACATGGAGACCTTATAATCCCATTTGGAGTAGAAAGGTGTATAATCCCAGCAGGATGCTTAAAGGCTCAATTTTACTGCAAGGGTACCCAGAGCTTATAGATTCGGTGTTTGTCCAGCACATTACGTTGAAGTAGAGCCCTGTTAGTTGTGGTATTAGCTTTGAAGGGGCTCCTCTATTGAAAATCTCTGTGTCAATCTACTAATTGTGAGCCCAGAAAACATAATGAATCAGGAGGGTGCTCAGCAGTCCTGTAATTTTTACACGTTCTGGGTTTGCTTACTTTAGGAAAGAGAGGTATAACAGCTCTGGAACCTATTAGCTTTAGCTAAGAAGCCTGAGAGGTAGAGAGAGAACTATGGAGGGAAAGAAACCACACCCAGATGGTTCATAGGTTTTCCAGAGAACTTGACTTCACCTTCTGGCACTAGGTATTCTCCATGTGCATAATGTGAATCATAACATTTCCTTACGTTGTGGCTCTTACACTTCAGCTGCATAAAAATCACACAGATGGCTTCTTAAAAGTCAGGGTCCTGAACCACAATCCTGATGATTCTGATTCAGCAGGTTTATGGTGTGGGTCAATAATCTGCATTTCTCACAAGTTCCCAGGTGATGTTGATGCTGCTGGTTTAGGGAGCATATTGTGAGAACCACTGTCCTAACAGACATGGTATGTAATCATAGGACACAGGAACATCAGGTCCCTTCATGAAAATGTGTGAAAATACTAATAGTTAGGAAACTTTTCCTAACATCAATCCTAAATATTTTCTTCTACTCCAGTTTCAGTGTTCTCTCTTGTATTGTGGTGCACGTAAAGAACTTTGTATTTTCACAGATAGATGCTTATGGCATCTGGTGCCTTCTTCCTATGTAGGCTAAGCTGCTGTCCACCAAAGAGGTGCTGACAGGCTCCATATCATTGATGGAAGCTTTGCTTTACTTTGCTTTTTTAAATGTTTATTTGAGAGAGAGAGAGAAAGTGGAAGAGGGGCAGAGAGCGAGGGAGGAGAGAATTCCAAGCAGGTTTCATTCTGTCAGTCCAGAACCTGATGTGAGGCTGGATCTCACAAACTGTGAGATCATGACCAGAGCTGAAATCAGGAGTCAGATGCTTAACTGACTGAGCCACCTGGGCACCCCCCCTTTTTTTTTTCTTTCTTGAGAGGAGAGTCAACTGTCATTGGACCAGGGAGAATAGAGGAACTCTAAACTAAAGTGAAGGAAAACATTAATCCCTGGTTCTTCTACCCTCTTTTCTTTCCATTTTCCTTCTCTACTTTCTCTCCACTGTCACTTTCTTCTCAGGTTTCTTTCCCATTACCTTATCCTCTTTCACTTTCTCCTCTTTAGAAGGTTTGTGTCTCTTTCCCCATCTTCTCATTTTTTCCTGACCAAGTTACTGTGGACATGAGTTCACCATGGTCTGCCTTGCCAACATCCATCTCTGTGACTTTATTTCCTCTTACTTTGTCCTCCATATACAAAGTTTTCTGAACAAAATGACAAAGTGAATGTCATTAGTTCTGGTCCTAGAAACTTGTCTAGATGTTGAGCCTTTCAGACCAAGCAAGATGTTTGCCAGTTATAATGACCTTTTCTGAATAGCTTAGACACCTGCCATATACAAAACCTCTTTCTGGGAGACTTAATATGCATGGATTTCTGTATTTGTGCCCAGTGATATCATGACCCTAAACACAATGGATATGATTCCAGACCCAAAAAGATTCTGTTAGTTTATAGGCATTCTTTAGACTTAAATTGTGGAGGCTCCATCTAACACCAACAAGAGTGCCCTCTACTGGATGGTGACTTTCCAAACCAGTCAAATTTCTGTTTGTTGAAGAGTTTGACTTTGAGATACACACAGAATAATAACACAAAAGCAGCACTAACAACAGAAGTAGACCAAATCACCAAAGCAAAGATTTGAAGGATTGGATGCCATGAGATAACCACTGGAACTTTAGTGCATCATTAGGGCAGCAGCTGGAACTTCAGAACTACCACCATGACCTGAACAACGTTTTGAGCTCTAGGTAGCCTGGTTGTATATTATTATAACAAACTGTGTGCGATAAACTAAAAATCTCTATTCTTTATGACTCAAGCAGCTTAATGTATAAATTATAAGAAAAGCTATTTTAAACTAACGTCAGGCAAATGGCTATAATAAATAAGTGAAAGATCAATGTATACAATCCAGGGTTGATAATAGTGATTGGTAGTAGCCACGGGGGGCAAAAAAAAAAAAAATCCATGTACAAATGTACTAGAAATTTTAATCGTGTCTACCTGCCTATCAGAGACCTCTAGGGCAGGCACTTCTCTCAAAGAAACTGGTGGAAATACAAACCTAGATTGCAATATTGTGTATTTCATGACCCTACCTTATCACTGACATTGTTAGACCAAAGGTGAATTCTACTTCAGGGACAGCAAATGCATTCTCTCTCTCTGTCTCTATCTGTCTCTGTCTCTGTCTCTGTCTCTCTCTCTCTCTCTCTCTCACACACACACAACAATTAAAATTTATGTATTTTATTCTACGTAAGTTATATCTCAGGAAATAAAAAATAAATCTAAAAAGCCAAAAAAAAAAAAGGATGAGTTAGGCCAATCAGATATCTATATGGGCCTTTTAAATTAAGAATATTGAGATGATGATTTAATTAGCACAGGCAACGGAGGTTTTGAAAAGTCACAAGGCAAAATTGAGACCACAAAGGATGATATGCAAACTGAAGGTATAAAAAGGTTGAGCCCTTGTGTTGGCAGAGGGAGTGAGATGGAGAGCAGACAGACAGGGAGAAGCAAAGACAGGGAAACCACATAGCTCATGCGGGAGGATGAGGGAAGGAAGACCTGGACCAAGACATGTTTTTTTGGTACAAAGATTTTTTTCTAGTTCCGTTTCAGTCTATATCAGTCCTGACAATAAATCTGGTTTTCCTTGAGGCTCAGGGATGTAAAGCCCCTTGCCTGAGATGATTCAGCTAATATGGAAGGGAGTGTTATCTGAATCTAGGGCTGGTTTCCTTTACTCCTTCTGCTCTTTCTGTGACATGATACTATCCTACGGAATCTTACAAATGTGGAAGAAGGTATCAGTATTAACAACGGGCATGTTCTATCACTCAATATTTTGTGTGTGCCTGTGTGAATTTGTGTGTAGCCTTCTTTTGAAAATTTAGAATGTGCCTTTCTGTCTTTCCCATTCAGCATCTTCTAACCATAGACTTTCTGGCAATAGAGTATTTCATCAGAATGACCGAACTTAACTAATAAAGCTTTACTTATATTTTATCTGTTTATTTTTATAATAGGAGTTGCTGGATGTTCATTGAACCTGTGGTAATTTATGAGTTATTTACAATGTTTTCCCAATATCTGTCATTTCTTCCTGTCCATTCCACCATTCACATACATTCTTTTGTATTTAATTTTTATTTATCCCTATTTAGTCTCCTCAGAGCAGGTCTTTTTTTTTTCAATATATGAAATTTATTGTCAAATTGGTTTCCATACAACACCCAGTGCTCATCCCAAAATGTGCCCTCCTCAATACCCATCACCCACCATCCCCTCCCTCCCACCCCCCATCAACCTTCAGTTTGTTCTCAGTTTTTAAGAGTCTCTTATGCTTTGGCTCTCTTCCACTCTAACCTCTCTTTTTTTTTTCCTTCCCCTCCCCCATGGGTTTCTGTTAAGTTTCTCAGGATCCACATAAGAGTGAAACCATATGGTATCTGTCTTTCTCTGTATGGCTTATTTCACTTAGCATCACACTCTCCAGTTCCATCCACATTGCTACAAAGGGCCATATTTCATTCTTTCTCATTGCCACGTAGTACTCCATTGTGCATTTAAACCACAATTTCTTTATCCATTCATCAGTTGATGGACATTTAGGCTCTTTCCATAATTTGGCTATTGTTGAGAGTGCTGCTATAAACATTGGGGTACAAGTGCCCCTATGCATCAGTACTCCTGTATCCCTGGGGGAAATTCCTAGCAGTGCTACTGCTGCAGCCACTCTGGAAAACAGTGTGGAGGTTCCTCAAAAAATTAAAAATAGACCTACCTTATGACCCAGAGCAGGTCTTAATAGGAAAATTTTCTTAATGGGAAAATAACTGATGTAAATAGTGGTAGTAGGGAAACATGGCCTAGCATTTTTTGAGTGGGGAAGACTATAAGTCGAGATACTCTTTTAAGGTCTACCCCTTGTGGCTCTGGATAAAAAGAATATAAATATTATGATTAATGAAGGAGTTTTACAATACCTTTTCCTAGGTCTCTGGACAAAACACAGTATGAGATAGTTGAGTGTCATAATCCTGTCAACCAATCATGGTCCTCAAATACAACTCACAGGACTGACTCCATCCATGAATTTTTGCCACCTCTGTCTTCATGGCCCCTGGAATACAGGAGAGACATCTAAGTAACACCAACACCCTGGAGTGAAAAGGCTTTCAGTCTAAAAGTCACAAATTATATGAGAACAATGTCCAGAGATTCCTTTCAGATAACGAGCTCAATACCCAGGAGTTCCTAAAATCACAGAGCTACTTAGCATTGCCAATCAGCCTGGTGATCTTTGGTGTAATCAGACTTTCCAGAGAGCCAGTGTTTCAACTTTGAGTAAAACTGCCAAACTCCTAATAATAGCCATCTCTATAGTCATTGGCATTCATCCCTGGTGTTCAGTTGAAGTCCTGTATATCATATTCACAGATAAACAGAGAATGACCTGGGCGCCTGGGTGGCTCAGTGGGCTACGCGTCCGACTTCAGCTCAGGTCACGATCTCGAGGTTCGTGTGTTCGAGTCCCTTGTTGGGCTGTGTGCTGACAGCTCAGAGCCTGGAGCCTGCTTTGGATCCTGTGTCTCCCTCTCTCTCTGTCTCTCCCAAACTCGCTCTTTGTCTGTCTCTATCTCTCAAAAATAAATAAACATTAAAAAAACAAAAACAGAGCATGACCCTGGGCTGTGTAAACCAGGAGATGCCACTCCCTTGAGACCCCCAACATGTCTTTTCCCAATTTTATAAGCGCTCTAGAGCTGGCTTATACTTTGGTAAGAAGATAGGCAAAGATACTTGTAATTTGGTTATCTTGAATCTGAACGATGTATGCCCTACCCTTTTCTTTATCCAGCTTGCTTTTCCAAGGAACCAGGCCATAAAGCTTGTATTTGTCTTGCCCTAAATTCTGATAAAAAGGGCATAAATAAATAGGAAAGGATAATATATACAATGGCTCCCAGCTCCCCATCCCACAGAATACCATACAGACCCCACCCGGAAGGAAGTTAAGAGGCCTGGGTTCTTGTCCCAGTTTAATTGCTGATAGTGTGACTTTAGGCAAGTAGTTAAATCTCTGAAAAACCCTTCTAGAATGAAAATAAAAACCCTGTCCTACCTTCCACCTGGGGCAACTATGAACAGATGTAATGATGCATGTGGCAACATATGTACACTATGATACAAGTACAGGGGTCAGTCCAAGAGAAGACCGAAAGAAGGTTAGCAGGTGCCAGTGAGAGGAGAAAGTCCATTGTGTTGGGGATGCTGTTTTAAAAAATTTGTTTATTTTCTTTTTTTAAATGTTTATGTATTTATTTCTGAGAGAGAGAGAGAGAGAGAGAGAGAGAGAGAGAGAGAGGAAGAGAGACAGAGAATCCCAAGGAAGTTCTGCACTGTCAGCATGGAGCCCAATGTGGGGCTCAAACCCACGAACCCTGAGAATATGACCTGAGTGGAAATCAAGAGTCAGACACTCAATCGACTGAGCCACCCACACGTTTGTGAGATTTGTTTATTTTCTAATTACCAGAAAGGAAGGGAGGATTCTGAAACTCTTAGTTAGAAGTGATCATTTCAGGGTGGCTCAGGTGGTTAGGCGTCTGACTTCAGGTCAGGTCATGATCTCATGGTTTGTGAGTTTCAGCCCAACATCTGGCTCTGTGCTGACAGCTCAGAGCCTGGAGCCTGCTTCAGATCCTGTGTCTCCCTCTCTCTCTGCCCCTCCCCTGCTCACACTCTGTCTCTCTCTCTCTCAAAAATAAATAAACATTAATTTTTTTTTTTAAAAAGAAGTGATCATTTCAGTTTGATGAATATTTTTATTTAGTAAATATTTTATCTTATTGTAGATAGATCCCTTCAATAAGTGAACAATTATTATGGTACAATTTTTGGCATATGAGGGAAAGGAAGCACGTTTCTCTGCCATGATATCAAAATACTATTCGCTTTTCATTTCAAGATTTTGAGATCTAAGAAAGAATAATAACAAAGGAAATACCCAACAATTATTTTAACAAGCTTCCATGTAAAAAATGTGTTCAATTCTTGAACTGAAAAATACAGCAACAAAATGAGTGGTGGTGTTTTCGATGTCATTGTATTCTCTCCACACTAAGGTGCCTTTTTCATTTTACACATTTTGAAACTTTAAAGTATTTGTGTGGTCAGGGGTGGGGGAGGACTTTGGGTGGGAGCACTTTGATTTCTATTGAGACACATTTTCCTGGAGTTGTTTGCGTCTTAAAACAAGTCAATACCACCATTTATAACCATAACCCTGAAGGCATCATGGTTGCCTAAATACATAAACAAAATGAAACGTACAATTTGCAGGATCTTTAGCTGAGTACTTTAAAAATCTGGAATGGTTTGGGGGAAGAAACACAAGCAGTAAAAAAGAGAAAATCAGATGTGATGCTATCTAGCAATGTTTATTAAATGCCTATTTGTGGTTGTGTTTGGTATTCTAAAGGACAAGATAAATGTAATTGTGTAATCATAGAATTATAAAGCTGGAAGGGACTTAAAAATGTGTCTTATGTAGCTTGAAAACTTTACTGATGGAGGAAGCAAGGCTGAAATAAGTTGAGTTCTGAGGCCACTCAGCAGAGGAAGAGGACTCACAAGTTTCCAAAGACCTAGTCCACTTTTCCTTCCAAAACACTTCCCTTTAGAGCACTTTTATATCAGCTGTGGCTAATGTATCATGTAAAGTTCCCTAACATGCATAGAAACAACCGAGTAATTTTCTAAACATGGTGTTACAACAAAAATTGACAGAACTTTAGGTTCTGTCAACACATGTGACCATAGGGAGGGGACATCCAGCCATTACTCAAGTCATATGATTCATACCAACAGTCCAGATCTTTCAGGTTCTAAAATGGATAGCTGTGTGGATGGGAAACTGCTTTGACGGCGTATAGGGCTGATTGTGAAAAGGGTGCATGGAAACTCTTCCGTTCCCTTCTTGTTGCCTAGATTTGCCTGGGAGTGGAGGCCAGGGAATTGTTAGGAAAGAAAATTGCTGAGAATAAATCAAATCACCAGTCTTTAGAGGAAACAATCAATTAGGTCACATGGAGTCAACCCCATGAGACAAGGGCAGGATTGCTCTTCATGGGCTGGACCTGAGTGTTGTATTTTCTTTCAAAATTGCTCTGCAATGACATCAACTATGGCACCCTCCCCATTCTCCTGCTCCACTGTTTACCATATAATAGCCCATTAGGAGGGTTTTGCTGAAGGCAGAAATTAACCTTTTGGAGAAATTTCATTCTATTAAGTCTAGTTACATGAATCCAGACTGATTTTCTTTCTGATGGGAAGATTTTCTTAGCCAGTATTTAAGGGCTCAGAAAAAACGTTTTGAGCTTGGCTGTCTGCAAGAGCCTTCCTGGTGGAAACAGAATTGTTAGTCAGTTACAGTCTCCATGGTGATTTTTTTAAGGCGAAGTTTGAATCAATCTTCTAAACATTGAGGCATAATTTGTGAATGCAACTGAATGGATAATAGTAGAATTATCAGCAATACAGTGTTAGCTTTAATTTTGGTATTTGAGACTTTCCACAGACTCGTTCATAACTGGCCTTCAAATTGGTCCTTAAACATGACCTTAAGAGCCTCCCTTCCTCAAGCATAATGTTCCAGCTGCCTGCCTGTGCTTTCCTTCACTCTATCTGCTTTCTGTGTATCTGGTCCTGAGCACTTTTCTAGACTATCTCCTTGTAATCCTTCATATTTTATGCAATTCAGATAATCTAGGCTCCCTTGCTCTAGGAAGTGCTACATTGGAAACAATTCCTGTTTGGATGTCAGGAGAGCTTGCTTAGAGCCCTAACTCTCAAAAGCAAGGTCTGTAGCTTTATTTCAGTCTTCTGATCTCTCAGTTTTCCCTTCTAAAAATTGAGCAAGTTGGGCTAGATCATTTCTAATGTCTACAGATTCCGTAATGGATCTTGGTTATTGGAACAAAATAAGACATTCATTAGACAGCACTGTTTTCCTGCTCTATATTTTTAATAGAGTGTTTTCTGTCCATTATCTGTTCCAATTCGTGTTCAAAGGTCAAAATTATGAAATGCAGATAAAAGCTGCTATCAGCTAGTGAGATGAAAGGAATTCACCTCTCCAAGGAGACTCATGTTCTGATAAACCTTCAGAATGTGTCTGCAGGCAGTGAGTGCTGTGAACCAAATGTTTCCAGTGGCAAAATAGAGGCATCAAATGATTTCTTCTTTATTATCTGTCTTTAAGTGTCTAGAAAGCCATTCAAACAAGAAAAAGGTCTAACAGCTGTTCATTGGCCAAGAATAAGTAAGTCTTTGAGGGTCATCCATTTAGGAAAATAGACCAGAGTGTGTGAACCCTTACATCGACCAAGACGAGGGAAAATGAAGCAGCTAGTGTTTTCTGGGCCTTTCATGCAGTTTCTTCCCTTCTATTACTTTTTTCCTCCATTTCAACCTATGCATAGGTAACAAGAAAGTAACAGAAGAAGAAAACTACCCAGAAGCTCTTGGAATGTGTTTCTTCAAGCTCTGCGTAGCTACCATAAATACTTGGAGTGTTTACTATGTTATATTTATAAGTGGGGGGGGGCAATATAGCCTAGGGATTAAGATTATAGTCCCTGGAACCAGATAACACAGTACCTAAAGCAGTGCCTGTCTCATACTTAGCACACAATAAATGTTACCTTTAGTAGTTGTTGCTGGTACATACTAAGTACCAGATACAAAGTGAGGGAAATAATAAGGTTTCTGCCTTGATAGATGACCAAAATAAACCCTACATACATTAATAAATATTTGTAAAACACTGTGTTTGAGAAAACTGTGGCTAGGAGAATAAAATGTAGTCCAATATTCCGGACTGTTCATCTCTTAGATATATCCCAGCACATTTCCAAGCTTGTGTTATAATAAATTGGACAAACATGGGGTTTCAGTTAAAATGTACAAGGTGTAGAATAAATTTACACTGCAGCCTGGGTCACATTGATCTTGCCCTATTTTATAATCCCCCAGGCTGAAAAAGAGTTCTTGTTATTACAGGCATGAAAATGAACTCGGCTGCTTTTCTCCCAGATTCCTCTCCCTTCCCACACTTCAGACCCCTCCATCTCTCCTTTTGTCCATTGAGCACCCCCACCCCCTGCCTCATGTCTTGTGATCTCATGCCTAAGATCAATTAGAAGGTGGTTCAGTGTTTTACAAGTTACTTGGCTAAGACAATTACACGGGCGCTGTGAGTTACCTCCTGGGAGGATGCTGTTGAGCACGTGACATTAAATTAATTGTACGCTTGAATCCATTGGCTGTGCTGTAAGACAGAAGATCTGCTCAGATAAAGGGACGGCTCAGAGAAGCCAGAAAGGGCAGGGCAAATTCTAGGCCTGGAGACAAGCTAGCTGATGGGACAAATGTCTCGGCTGCCACCATCATGGTGACAGCAGAGACACTGATCTCCTCCAGGGCCAAGCTGGGCTGTACTGCCTCAAGCCTTCCCATGTCTGTCCTCCCTGAAATCACCGTGGCTACACCACCCAGTCACCCTGGTGACTTCTAAGTCACATCCACTTAGTTTACAAATACACACAAAAGATTCCCCACCACAGCTGTAGGGAGCTCAGTGAGGGACTTGAACAAAAGAGCACAGAGTCCTGTCCTTTTGGCGTCTGAGGGGCCCTGGCCACCAGCTGGGAGGTGGCAGGAGCTTCAGTTTCTGCGGTGCTGATTTCTCCAGGGCATGTCAACCACCCACCCTCACTGCAGCCTGGCTCTGTCAGCAGGTGCTTCTGGAAGGAAAACGGAGTACTTTCTAAACTGCAAACAGAGCAGGTTGTTTAGAACATAAAAAGAAATGGCAAAAAAGAAAAAAAAAAGAAAGTTCTCACTGTGTGCCAGGCATCGATCAGGCTGCGGAAATGCTACACGTGTTTTCTCGTGGCAAACTGGCCATTGCCTGGTGCACTCTGACAAGTCCTGTGATCCAGAGGTCTGCTAAGTCCAGACACGGCACCACACTGTGTGCCAGGCTTTGTGCTGCTGCTTTCACCTCGGTAGAGGAGGGATGTTAGCAAGACTACTCACCTCTTTCAGCCTGTAAGATGTCACATGCCAGCCGCTACCTGTGGCAAAGCTCCACGGGGACCCACTCCTTCTATAGCCTCGGTCCTGGACACAAAGCAAGAGCTTGCGGGGACCTCAAGGACAAACTGCAAGATGTAAAACCATAGAGCTAAGAGAAGCAGAAGAGGGTCCTAGGCATTAAATTCATTAAGAGGTGTGGCCAATACAGGCAGTTGCCAGTATTTAGTATTTAGTCTCCTAGTATTCCTCGCTCTGAGAAACGCAACTTTCTGGGGATGCAGCGACATGCCCAACCCAAGGCACGGTTGTTCAGAGATAGTCTGATAAACCTGCTTCCCGATTGTCTAACATCTATGAGAAGACTTGCAACCTGGATCCAGTCAAGAAAATCTAAGTGAAAGTCTGCTGGGAAGAGGGTGGGAAGAGGTGAGCCATGACATTTGCCTTGCCAGTTACACAAAATAATTGTGGCTGCCCACACCTCTTCCTCCCTGTATAGTTTTCCTGTCTTGTATATCGATATGATGGCTGGCACTGCCTGTAACCAGGAGTTTACTCCTGTAACCAGGAGGGTAAGGCCACAGGAATGGGAGAGATGCTGGCCCTAGTACAGCTGAGTCACTAAAATGACAGTAGTCTGTTGTTATTGTGGGAGAAAAAGCCCGGTTCATTAAAGCCTCTGTAACTGGAATTTCTATTACAGAGAGCTAAACGTGTTTCTAACTAAGATGGTGGAAAGGAAGGGGCTCTTCCATTTTCTGGAGGGAGGCTCAGCATTTACAAGCTAGTCCTAGGTGCATAACAGAATTAAGATGGACCCAAGCAAATATCACTTTGTGGGTGTTTGGGCAACACAAGACGTGTGGTCTCGAAGTGGCAGCTGAAATTCTCAGATGGCTGGAGACCGATGTTGAAACACCAAAAAGCCTTTTGGGGGATATTTGACCACCTCTGTCGGGACATATAAAAAGACTGTGGCCCTGGTAGAACTGAAGAGACCTAAGAAGAAAGGCTGGACTTCTCTGCTCTCTGGGTTTTGTCTTCCTGGAGAACTACATTAACACGAAACAAAACGAAAAGCCTGTCTTCCTCAGGGCCTTATGGCATGCATCATTTTCACGCCCAAGGGGAGCTCCAGCGTTGTCTCGCTGTAAAGAGCCACATTCCCAGTGCCATGTTCATGCCTCTCTCTTGCCATCCCGCTCATGCTTCTTGCCACTTCTGACACTTACACACTCTCCTGGTCGGACCCCTGCGTTGCCCGTCAAAGAACCTCTCTCTCCCCTCAAACCCAATATGGCTTCTCCCTGCTAATATGCTGCCTCCGTGCTTTGGGCAAGCATTTATCTTTTCCATCAGTGCTACTTTCCCCGAGCTTTCACTGGTCACTTGAGTGGAAAACAAGCAAAACAAAGCAAACAAACCAGAATAAGGAAGAGAGCCAGCCAAATGCACCGGTCATTCAAGCTGAATCCCAATGGTGATGGGGAGAGCTTGGGATAGAGCATTTCTAGCAGAGGGCGTTGGATTTGGTCTTTCTTGCTTTGAAATGCATTTTCTTTTAGGGAAACTTTCTTAACCTTTCGGCTCCCTACTTTGTTCACCTGCATGGGGAAAATAATATAGAAATGGCACAGCTGTTGTTTTTGCTGAGATGATTTATCAGAACAATTAGAATAGTGCCTGATACACAGTAAGTCTCCAAGAAACCTACCCTATTTGAGTGATGAGGAAATCATTTTATTAATGAATATTTATTAAGTATTGTTTATATTGCTTGGCTCCTGGAATACAATGTTAACCATTAAGCTTTGGTGCCTACTTTCAGGATTCTTATAATATATTTTAAAGTCAGTAGATAAGCCCCACTCTTTGGTGTTACAAGTGCCATGATATAGAATAAAAAACAGGGTTCTAGATGACATGTAAC
Organism: Acinonyx jubatus; assembly: GCF_027475565.1. Classification (NCBI taxonomy): domain Eukaryota; kingdom Metazoa; phylum Chordata; class Mammalia; order Carnivora; family Felidae; genus Acinonyx; species Acinonyx jubatus. Next base: position 8,378,298 of record NC_069386.1, on the reverse strand, counting down.
CTACCAGCAGAGAAGACTGGGAAACACCTAGGATCCCAACATACATTTAGGGAGCACAAATTCTCTTTGCCACAGTAAGTCCATTTGGTCACTAAATATCCTGACTCTTCTCCTCAGTGTGAAATGTATTTACCTTCTCAAGGGACACAACCTTATGTTCAACCCAATCAGTGCACTGTATTGTCTCATCCAGTTGGAAGAAATAAACCACATAGTGATTTGACCAGGAGAAATTTAAAAAAAAATTTTTTTTAAACATTTATTTGTTTTTGAGACAGAGAGAGACAGAGCATGAACAGGGTAGGGGCAGAGAGAGAGGGAGACACAGAATCTGAAACGGGCTCCAGGCTCTGAGCTGTCAGCACAGAGCCTGACGCGGGGCTCAAACTCACGGACCGTGAAATCATGACCTGAGCCGAAGTCGGACGCTTAACCGACTGAGCCACCCAGGCGCCCCGAGAAATTTTTTTTTAAGTATACTTATTTTGAGAGGCAGACAGAGACAGCATAAGTGGGGAAGGGGCAGAGAGAGAGAGAGGAAAAGGGACAATCCCAAGCAGGCTCTGTGCTACCAGCACAGCATGTGGGACATGAACTCAGGAACTCATGAAACTGTGAGATCATGACCTGAGCGGAAACAAAGAGTCAGAGGCTTAACCTACTGGGCCACCCAGGTGCCCCGGTCTGGGAGACTTTAATATAAAGAACTACTAACTATAATAGGAGTAATCAGGGGTTAAGTTAGTCAGAAGTCAAGAGAACTATAAAGAATACAGGAAAATATATTCTATGTTCTATACAGGAAAGATATAAGGAGCGGTCACATCTGTGAAGCTGAGAATCCCTAAGGATATTTTATGCAAGGTCCTCTCCCCCCCTCCCCCCCCTCCCGCGCATCCAGAGCTGAGATCCCACCTGACTGGGGAGGCCATTGTGTAGCTCTACATGATAGAAAAGTCACTGTGGTGTCTTGCTGGGAAAACTTGCCGGGCATCTACTCTGGAATTTGCTGGAAACCTTCTCCCTAGGAAAGCTATTCTCAAAGAGGCATCTCACAGGTGGTGCTCTCCCATGAAGCACTCACAGAGAACATGCCAAGCAAGCTTCTGGCTGCCAGGAGCTGCTGGCCTCTGGCCAATGCAGGAGCCTGACTATGGTGAAGCCACCCACATGCAGGGCCACACCCAGAGAACACACCAGAAGCAGGGAGCTAACCCCTTGTCCTCCGGGAATCTTTCTCCAGTGCCTCGTACAGCACAGTGCAAGCTGGTGAAGGGGAGATAGTTAACAGTCCAGATTCATTTTTGCAGAACAGCCAAAAAGTTTGAATTTGTTGCTGAGAGGGAGCGGGTTGATAAATAGCACAAGCATCAAACCCAAAGCAGACACTGCACAGAATTCTATCCCTTAGGCAGAAGGGTCAGCTCTGAGTCCAGGGAGTTGGGAACTAAAATGTTACCTTCCTTGCACCAGTAACCATGCCTGGATATCTTAAGAGACCTAGGTTTTAGAGCCGTTACTTTACTTTTCATGTTTGCCCTCGTATCTCCCTCTCAACTTAATTAAAACTAACTCTCAGACTCAATCTGGCCTTTGCCCTAAATCACTTTATCATACTGGGAGGTTACTCTGGACATTTGTCAGTCAAAGACTTTTCCAGTCCCTTCTCTTTCTGTTTGGACTTCAGAAACAGTTTTTCCAGCCCTGTGAGGCCCCCAAATTTCCAGACTCTTTCTACTCCATTCCACTTCATTTCTGCTTGTAAACAGGCTGATTCTTTATTGAGCCCACCTCTTTCTTTTCTTTTTAAATTTTTTAAAATGTTTATTTATTTTTGAGAGAGAGAGAGACAGGGTGCGAGCGGGAGAGGGGCAGAGAGAGAGGGGGAGACACAGAATCCGAAGCAGGCTCCAGGCTCTGAGCTGTCAGCACACAGCCCACTGCGGGGCTCGAACCCATGGAATGTGAGATCATGACCTGAACCAAAGTCAGTTGCCTAACTGACTGAGCCACCCAGGTGCCCCAAGCCCACCTCTTCCTTGTAATACCTTCCTAAATCCACAGTAGTAGCTAATGCATCACTAATAGCAACTGTTCTGTTTTCATTGTTACACATGGATCATCTGATTCTCAAGTACCAGGTTCTTCTTAGCTTACTGCTCAACCTTATCCAATGCCATGTACACCAGGTTGTTGTAATGTCAGTGCCCCCTTTTTGGGACCAATATTCACTTTAGTCCAGATAATTAATATTTGCTGTCTCAGCACACCCACCCTAAAATCCCAGTGTCTTCACAGAATAAAGGATTATTTCTCATTTAATCCAAATCTGATATAGATTTAACAGCCCTCTTGTGTCTTCAAGCTACATTTGTGGAACACACAGCGTTCAAGATCAACATGGTAGGAGAGAAAAAAAAAACTGTGTCAAAAAGGGCTTCTCAAAATAAAGAGTGAAGGCAAGTATGTTCCAGCATGAAGGATCAGCACTGCAGAGAAAGCATGGTGCCACTTTGGAAATATACAAGGGACTAACTCATCATTCTTGATGATGGAGAGATGTATCCCAAGATATCATTACATTGGACTTCTCTTTGTCCAGGGCTTTGGACATGTGGAGACCACATGGAAATCACAGCTGGACTGAAATACGAAGGGACAGAGATATGCAGTACCTACGTATGTAATCAGAGTATTTTTAACGTCTTCATTTTCAGAGATGAATATACGTTCACATTACTTATGAAACAGATCATTTTTCTTTCACTCAACAATCCTGCTTTCAGGAATTGTTCTAAGGGCTATAATTATGAACTACTAGGATACAGTGATTTGTAAGTTATTGACCAAATGGGGACACTTTTGTGAGTGCAAGGGTATGCTATAAATAATTAGACTGGGACAACAGTGTGAACTGGTTCTATGCTGGATGAATGGGGATGTGTGGTATCATGAAATTTCTATGTAAGCATCATGAAATGTGTCAGGTCACTATTTACAGTGTAAAATTAAATAAATAATAGTGACAAATAGGCAGGTATTATAATTCTCATATGAAACGATGACATTATAAGCAGTAGATAAAGTAATGTTATAAATAAAATATGTGAGGGGTGCCTGGATGGCTCAGTTGGTTGAGCGTCTAACTTCGGTTCAGGTCATGATCTCGCGGTTTGTGAGTTCAAGCCCCTCATTGGGCTATGTGCTGACAGCTCAGAGCCTGGACCCTGCTTCAGATTCTGTCTCCCTCTCTCTCTGACCCTCTCCCATTGACTCTCTCTCTCTCTCTCTCTCTCTCTGTCTCAAAAATAAATAAACATTAAAAAAACAAATAAATAAAATATGTGATACATGGAAAGTTCACAGCATATCAAGATGTGAAAAACATAGTTTAAAAACTTATTTGCATTTATAGTGTGGGGGTAAAGATAGTGAAAAACTCCTACAGTTTATTAAAATTGTTTAACTTAAATGGATGAATGGTAGAATGATATATGTGTGTCTATATATATACACATATATATATATATAACATATTTTTTCTTCTATATATATAAAATACTTTTTTTTCACTTATCATATTTTCTAGTTTAATTCATTCTTACCACTCAGCAGGCAAGAGAGTCTGTATTTTAAAAAGTTACATTAGGATCTCACCAAGGTTTTTACAAGTGGATTCAGCTGAAGGGCAACTCAGAGTCAAAGAATAATAATTCTTCCCAAATGTATAGCACTTTCACGTTAAAGTGCTTTCATGTGCATTATCTGATTTGATCTACTCACCAATAGACAGGTGTTATAATTTTAATTTTACACTTTCAGAACCAGAATTTCTGAAAGATTAACTTAATTGCCCGAAGTCAAACAGATATTTTGAGGCAAAGTTGGAATTGTTAACTCACATCTGCCAACTCTGAGTTCAAATTTCTTTCAAAGGTAGCTTCTGAGGATCCTTCTGGGTCACTGGTTGTGACCCAAAATTTTATTACAGACAGTGCTAAGGAGCCACTATTTATTTGGTTGGAAGGGACCTCTGGAAAATTTGTCTTGAAACTTCACATGAAGTGATGTGCTTAGCAGACTTGTTCCTGCCTGATCGACAGAAAGTTAAAACACTGAAATTAATAAAAAATGCAACCCCCGTTCTCATCGTATGAAGATTTCACCAAGTTTTAGGGATGTAACATTTAGGATTTTCTTTTCCTTCATTGAATTCATTATTTATTATTCAGTCCTCAGGAACTTCCTGAGGAGGTGAGCAGTACTGGACATAGGACTCAAATTTAGCCAGGGGACACCAAAGTAATCGGCTCAAACCACAAAGATCTCCCATTGCTGTTTCTGTGGAAATTAAATGCTAAATTTTGGAAGGGTAATAGGGAAAAGTTATGGGGTGAATCCCTAATATATGTTTTCCTTTGCTCATTCTAATGAATAGAAACTCTGTGTCTTCTGACCATGCATATTCTTGAGTTAGAATAGCCACTTAACTTCATACTTAAAAACATTTTTTAAATGTTTATTTATTTTTGAGAGAGAGAGAGAGAGAGAAAGAGAGAGAGACAGAGTATGAGTGGAGGAGGGGCAGAGAGAGGGAGATGCAGAATCCAAAGCAGGATCCAGGCTCTGAGCTGTCAGCACAGAGCCCGACGTGGGGCTCGAACTCAAGAACCATGAGATCATGACCTGAGCTGAAGTCGGACGCTTAACTGAGCCCCCCAGGTGCCCCATTAACTTCATATTTTAATAATTGTTTTGAATGACCTGAGAACTGAAGGACAGTCATTCACACGTGTATACTTTCTAGTCCTGAACCTGACAACCGTGTCTTACAGACCTGGCCTCAGTTTACATCATTATTGTTTAATATTTACTATTCCTTAAAAATTTACATCAGATATTTAATTAATTATTTTCAGTAGATTTTATGTCAGATAATCCAGAGTTCATATTGTTCTGAGAATCAATCATGCGCAGATAAATTGCAGAAATTGAAAATGGTTGCCTGGCCATGTATTCAGGTAGGAAGGAAGAGGACTTAGCTCATTCCAGGGAAGATTTTTTTTATTGATTTATTTGAATTTTTTGACGTTTTCTCGTAATTTAATTTGCTGGTGGTAAACAAATAAAATTAGATTTTGTTTTGCCACCTCAAAGGAAGGAAATGTGAATGTAATAGTCAAAAGAGTGTAGACCCCAAGTGAGAGCCACAGTTGAAACCCTAGCTTCACCATTTAGTAAGGTCAAGTTACATTTCTTATTTCATTTCCACCTTAAGAAAGTATCTAACTTGTGAAGTTGTGAGGATCATATGAAATAATGTATACAGAATGTCTGACAAAGAGTAGGCATGTGGTTTTCCCTTGTTTGGTTTTATGTTAAAAATAAAGTAATAGATTTGCTCTATCTAATGATAATGGACTTTATGGAAAACATGTAATTATCTGGTTTAGCTTAATTTTTTTTCTTTTTATGAACTACTTACATTATTTTTCCCATTAACAAGATGTTAGTTTTGACATGTGCCTGAAATGACGAAATAAGGGCTATTTCTGCAACATGGAATATATAGTCTGAGAATAGTGATAGTAACAAGAAGAGAACCAACAGCCATGTTATGTGTCATGACTGTAGCTCTTTGAGGTGGGGAAACAGGAGGTTGATTTAGATCAAGTAACACCAAATAGATATCCACAGGATATGTTGTGAGCTATTAACGTGATTAAATAAATAAATAAAGGTGTAGAAAACACCAAAGTAAGTAAAGTATTTTTAATGGCAGATTTGAAAAATAACCATATAGAATTCTTAAAGTCAAAAGTAGTCATTTAAATTTTAATTTAGAAGAAATTTATAGAAGAAAATTTAATTTTAGAGAAAAATGTAGACATATCTGAGTCCAGAGATGATCAATAAGGAAACAGTTCTAAGAATATTAATATCAGAAGGAAAAATAAATGAAAACCGTGGAAGATAGTTTAAAACCCCCCCAAATTGGCATTTATATCACTCATGAAATGTGTCTGTTCTTTAACTGCTATTTTGGCACATATCGGATTGCATTTCCTGGTCACTTTATGCATGGATTGTATTGCATGATGCACTCTGGCCAATGAGTAATGAATGCATGTGAGGAGTATTTCTTCTCAAGCAAACATGTAATTCCTAGAGTATTCTTTTCTCCTAAATGGTGACAGGGTCCCTTAGCTTGTGACCTGGAGTAACTACCATGAACAGAGTATCTCTGATGAATCTAAAATTAACATATAATATGAGCAAGAAATAAATGCGATATGTATTGGATGGTTTGGACCAGTGAGATTTGGGGCATATTGGTACCAGTAGAATTTAGCTCAGAGATTAACAAACTAACATCTAGGGGCCTTTCGCCTCTTTTTGTAAATAAAATGTCATTGGAACACAGCCGAACTCATTCACTTAGGTACTATCTAGGGCTTCTACTGTGCTACAGCAGCACAGTTGAAAAGTTGGTCCACAAAAGCTAAAGTATTTGTTCTTTTAAGAAAATTTTTGCTGTTCTCTGACCTAGCCTTAACTCTCTGATAAAGAAATTAAAGAACAAAAAACATGAAATGTCTTGTGAAAGTCTCCGCTGGTGATAATTTAAAAGAAAAGGAAAAGAAATGTCAGAGATGCAGTAAGAGAATTTTCTTAACTTAAAAAATAGATGATAACCCGTTGAGAATTGTGTTTCCCTTTATGATAGAGTAGATCAGAGCAGACTGGTGTTCCTGTTGGAAAAATTTAGAAAGTCAAGATGATATTTAAATATAAATATAAATAAATAAGGATATGTTTGAAGGCATTAGAGACCTGCCAATAAACAAGACTCAAAGGGCCAAAAGAGCTAGAATCCCAGAAAGAAAGGGATCATAGAGAGTATGTTCAATTCTGTAACTGCTTCATCCTTCAAAGAATCTGCAACTTTCTGGTGACGATTCAGGCATAAGGCCACTGTTAAGATGTAAAACAACTGGGGAACCTTTTAGAACTATGGGTGCAGAGAGAGCAAATGTGTTTTGAGCTGTCAAATAATCCCGGACCTGGGGGACCATAATTCTGTTGAGGAAGTAGACTCAGGGTGTAACCCCAACATTTTGCTGCTTTCCCAGAAGGAATTTTCAGTATAAAAAAAATCTATGATGATAAGTAGCTAAGTAGAAAATCAAAAAGTCAGAAAGTCTTATTTATAAACATCCCTAAGACCTGGTGGACCAAACCAGGGGTGGGTAAGACCAACAATAAGTCATGACACTTGCAACCCAGAATTAGGTAACCTCCATCTCTGATTGGAATAATTTTATTTGTTGCTATTCAATCCGCCTAATAAGGAAGAAGCTTCCACTGGAGAAAGATAGACCCTGCAGAAACTTGTAAATTTATCATACATGGAAAAAAATGACCATATGTGATATCTGATATTCAACAAAAAAAGTATAACAGACGAGAAGGAAACGAAGTATAAAACAAGAGCAACAAAAAAATGGAAAGAAATAAAGTAGTGGCTGTACAACAAAATATAACTGCTAATTATGGTGCTTTAAATGGTCCAAACACAGGGAAGAAAAGAGAAAGAAACAGAAATGGTTCAAATACTCTTTAAAAGAAAAAATCATAAAATTGGACTAAAGGAAAACACGTGCTTACAAGACACACTTTTTAAATGTGAGAGCACAAAAAAACTGCAAGTTAATGGACGAAAAACAATATGCCAGTTAAACACGAATTTAAAGCACATTGGCTCAGGGGTATCTGGGTGGCTCAGAAGGTTAAGCATCCGATTCTTGATTTTGGCTCAGGTCATGATCTCATGGTTGTGCGATCCAGCTCCGTTCTGGGCTCCGTGCTGGGCGTGGAGCTTCCTTGGGATTTCCAATCTCTCTGCTTTTGCCTCCCTACTTCTCTCTCAAAAATAAATAAACTTAAAAAAAAAAGGTTGACTTAAATATATTAATAAATTAGACTCTAAGACAAAAGTATTATCAGAGAAAATGAAGGAAATTACATAAACAAAGGGTTAATCTATCCAGGTAATATAAATATTTAAAAATTTTATGTGTCTAATAATATTGTTTTGAAATATATATAGTAAAAATGAAAGACTAAAGTGAGACATAGAAAAATATTCACTTGCAGTGGGAGATATTAATACATCTTACTCAATAGCTGTCAGAACAAATCAACCAAAAAACAGCAAGGATATGGGCAATCAAAACGGCAACATTTACAAACCTGAATTAATAGACACAGATCTCTACCCCCAATGATAACAAAATGCATTGTTTTTTAATTGGACATAGGACATTTATCACAAGTACTCATATACTGGGCTTTAAAGCAAGCTTAGCAAATTTCAAAGAAATAATTGTATTCAGAGTAAATTTTCTGTTCACAGTGGAATCAAGCTATAAATCAATAACAAAAAGCAAATTCCGCTCTTTGGAAAATAAGATTATCTCCAAATAAGCCAGGGATCAAAGGAATCACACTGAAAATTAGAAAATATTTTGAACTAAATAATAATGAAAATACACCCTATTAAAACGTGTGATAAACTTAAGTCTCTTAAGTCTACAGGAGAAATAACCATAATTGAATATACTTAGAAAAAAATCCTCAAAAACCAATAACCTCTATTTCAAGAAGATAAGGAAAGAAGAGTAAATTAACCCCAAATTAAATTAAAATAAGGAAATAATAGAAATAAGACACAGTAGTGGAATCAAAAACAAATATACAACAGAGAATTTGAATACAATCAAATTAAGTTTTGTGAAAAGACTTTCAAGAAAAAGTTACTAATATCAGGAATAGTAAAAGAGATATCATCATAGGTTTTACAAATACAAGAAGGAAGAGGAAGAGAAAGAGGACAGAAAAGAGTTATAATCAAATTTATGCAAATAAAATGGAAACTTAAACAAAGTTGGTAAATTTCTTGGAGAAAAAAACACAATTTACCCAAATTAACACCAAGAGAAATTTTTAGGTTGCAAACCATATAACTATTAATAAAGTTGAATGTGAGCACTATAAATTGCTTACAAGAAATTTCTAAGGCAAGCATTTTCCCCGGTGAATTTGTAAAAATATATAAGAAAGAGCATGAAACCTACTGACATATACTCTTTCAGAGAATATTAAATAAAAAGAATCACTTTTCAAACAGTTTCATAAAGCTGGCATAATTCCGTTCAAAAATCTCACAAAGATATTACAGTAATGAAAATTATGCACACATATGCACACAGTAACACATCATGCAAGCTTGAGTTTATTCTAAGTGATCATGTATGTGTTGTTTAACCTTTGATAATCAATTAAGTTTTGCACCATACTGATAGAGTAAGGAGGAAAATGACAAAACAATCTCAACAGAAACATTGGAGAAAATTCAACACCTACTGATGGCAGTAACAACAAAATCCTCCTAGTAATCTATGATTTACCCAGTAAATTCCATTATCTGAAAAACAGTATCTAAAAAAGAATCTGTAGCAAATATACTTAATGATGAAATCTTAAAAGCTTCCCCCAGAGATTGAGAGTCAAAATGGAAGCCCCTACCATCACTCTTGAAGGTACTTGTGCTTCAATAGTGCAATAGGCAAGAAAAAAAAAAAAAAAACCGATTCAAAGCATAAGGAATGGAAGGTAGTAACAGAAATTTTGTTTACAGTTGACACAATTATTTATGTAATGTTCAAAATATACAAAATATAAAAACTAATGAGTAAATTTAGTAAGGTTGCTTGATATAAGGCCATTATAAAACATCACTTTCATTTCTATACACCAGTAACAAATAAAAAGGAACTAAAATGTTAATAATGACACGTTTTATGATAGAATAAAAAACATCAAATACCTAATAATAATTCTAACGAAAAAAATCTTGAGACTCCTGCTCTGAATATCCATAAAACATATTGAAAAAATTGAAGAAGGATTAAATAGAGTCTTATGTTCATGGGATGGAATGATTGCTACTGCACAGATACCAACTTTCCCCACATTGGTCTATAGATTCAATGCACTTCCAATCAGAATATCAAAATTTTTGGATAAGGGTAGTTTACATAGTGATTCTAAAGTTTATATGGATATGAAAGGGACAATATCCAAAACAATCTTGAAGAAGAATAGAGCTAGAGAAATTGCAAAACCAGAAAGCAAGACTAATTATAAGGTTATGGAAATTAAGGTAAGAGTTTTTAGAAATAAATCAATGGAACAGAATAGAAAGATCATAGTCAGGTTCATTCAATATGAGTCAAGATGACACTACAGTAGATTAGGGAGAGGATGATAATTTTAATAAACAATGTTGAGTTAACTGATATTCATACATTTGAAAAAAATGTTGACCTTGATCTCACATTAAGCTCTAACATCAATTCCAAGTGTATTGTACATCTAAATGTAAAAGGCAAAACAATAAGGCTCTTAAAAGAAAACATAGAATAAATTAGTAGCCTTGGGGTAGGACAGAAAAGCAGTAACCCAAAGGGAAAACTATTAATAAATTAAACTCCATTAAAATTAAGGAATTGTATTTATTAGAAGAAACCATTCAAGAGTAAAAAGGAAAGTCAGAGTAGGAGAAGATATTTGCAATAGAAAAACCAAACAAAGGATGCAGGCAGAATATATAAAAAGAACTTCAAATAATTAATAACAGAAGCATAGCTAATCCAATTAAAATTGGACAAAAGACTTGAACAGACAATTCACAAAAGAGGACACCAAAATGATCAGTAAACTTATGAAAATGTACTATGTACTCAACATCATTAATCATCAGAGAAATGTAAATAAACCCCACAGTGTAATGGCACCACACATCCACTGAAGAAATAACAAAGAATGACTCTATTGGGTTGAGAGTGGAGTGTGGTGAGTGAAACATCTTGGGTGCAAAATTTCAGAAGGTGCTTACTCTTAAATTTGACCAAGTGCAGAGTTTTGCACAAATCTGAAAGTAAGTGCCTCCAGAAATTTGGTACTCTAGGTATCTAAATCTTAAGGAGTAACCCTCTTCGGTTCATGCAAGAGCCACAGTACAGAACTCCATGAAAATGAGCACTGTCTTCAATTTTCTTCCCTAGTTGATTCACCCTACTCATGGCCCTCATGTTCAATATTGCTGAGGACAGAAGCTATGTAAGTATTAATTGGCACAACCACCTTGATAAACGTTTTGATATATTTACTTAAGATTCATATCCACATACCCTATGATACAGCTGTCCTAATCTTAGTTATACACTCAAGACAAATGAATGCATATATTTGTCAAAAGTCAAGTTTGAGATAGCTCATGAGAACAAATTCCTACATCGCCCCCAGAGAAAACAATTCTAACATCAATCAAAAGAAGAATCTGTAAATACATTTAGGTATAATAATTCAATGGAATAGTATAAAGCAAAAAGAAGACTTAACAATGTCAATTATACATACATGGATAATCTCACAAATAGAATTTTCAATTGAAAGCAGAAGAACACACAAGATCATATTAATGGATTTATAGTAATTTTAACAGAAGATAAAACTTATCTATGCAATTAGAAGTCAGAAAAGTGGTCTTAGAGAAAAGGCACTACAGAGAACTTCCACAATGCCAGGGATATCACACATCTTGATGTGAAACTCCTGAAAATTTTGGAAATTTATTCAGCTATGCATTGATTATTTGGGCAATTTTTGTCTATTGGTCTTTGCAAGTCTATCAATTTGTCTTCCTATAGTTTGAAACTCTATTATCAGGTTCATACAAGTTTAGGATAGGCAGGGGCACCTGGGTGGCTCAGTCGAATATGTGTCTTGATTTCAGCTTGGGTCATGATCTCATGGTTCCTGGGACTGAGAACTTTGTGGGGCTCTGAGATAACAGTGCAGAGCCTGCTTGGGATTCTCTCTCTCCTTCTCCCTGTCCCTCCCCGATTAGCATGCACATGCGCTCTCTCTCTCTCTCTCTCTCTCTCTCTCTCTCTCAAAATAAATAAATAAACATTTTTAAAAAGTTTAGGATAGGCATATCATCGTCATGGACATTTTATCATTATGAAATAACCCTATGTATTTATGGAACCATTCTTTGCTCTGAAACTAAAATCGATACTCCTGTTTTCTTTTTTTTTCTTTTCTTTTTTTCTTTCTTTTCAAGTTTATTTATTTATTTTGGGAGAGAGACAGAGTGAGCAAGGAAGGGGCAGAGAGAGAGGAGAGAGAATCCCAAGTAGGTTCCATGCTCAACACAGAGCCTGATCTGGTGCTCAAACTCATGAACTGCAAGATCATGATATGAGCCAAAATCAAGAGTTGGACACTTAACCAACTGAGCCACCCAGTCGCCCTGTTCCTGTTTTCTTTTGATTAGTGTTAGTTTGGTATATCTTTTCCCATCCTCTTACTTTCAACCTATGTGCTTCTTTATATTTAAAGTCTGTTCCTTGCAGGCAGCATATATTAGGATTTTGATATGCTATCCAATCCAACAATCTCTACTTTTTAATTGATTGGATGCTTACATTTATTTTATTTTATTTATTTTATTTTTTTAATGTTTATTTTTGAGAGAGAGAGATACAGAGTGTGAGCAGGGGAGGGGCAGAGAGAGGGGGAGGTAGAACCTGAAGCAGGCTCCAGGCTCTGAGCTATCAGCACAAAACCCGATGCAGGGCTTGAACTCACGAACCATGAGATTATGATCTGAGCTGAAGTCAGACACCTAACCAACTGAGCCACCCAGATACCCCTAAATGTTTACATTTAATGTGGTTATTGGTAAGGTCATGTTTTGAACTACTGTCTTGCTTTTTTTCTCTATGTCTCATTTGTTACTTATTCCACATTTTCTTTTTTTCCTTTTTTGGATTCATTGAAGATTACTTTATGTTTTCATTATATGTCTTTTTTTACTTATTAGTCAATTACATCTAATATCAACTTATTACTTATTAGTTTTATTATTTTAGTCATGCTTTAGGGTTTACATATCTTGATTTATCGGAGTTTAAACTCTACTATGTAAGTTCCCATATGGGTGCAAGAAACAAAAATATACTTCCATTCCTCTTCTCTTGGTCTTTATACTATTGCTGTCATATATTTACTGCTACATATTTTTTAAATCCTGCAATCCTGTTATGGTTTTTGCTTGCAGATTTATACAAATTTCGCACATATGGTTTACTCCAGTGAAAATCTCACTAAAAATGACAGAAACTTTCAATATCACAATTCAGTATCTAAATTTAAAGTATATTTTGTTAAATATCCATGGTACTTATATAAATTTTTTTAAAAAATCCTAAACACAATGCAAAAATGCTTATAAATGAATCACAGAATCATGATGAAAATCCTACAGGTTAAAAATGAATGTATTGTTTAAAAAAAAACAGGCTGTAAAAGAAAATCTATAGTTCTAACTACCCTAAGCAGAAAACAAATATGTTTAGAAACAAAGAAAGTAATTCTTCAATTTAACAGGTGAGAAGTAGAAACGAGTAAACCCAAATCAAGAAGCAGACAAAGAAAAGAAGAAGAAGCAGCAGAAATGGATGAAAAACATAATGAAAAAATAAGGGAAGAAAAAATAAAGATTGAAAAGAAAACAAATTGTTGGTTCCTAAAAAAACAAGATAAATAAGCCTCTGACAAGCATGATTTTAAAAAAGAGAGATGAAAATAAATCCTGACTGTGACCTAGATATAATGACAAAATTAACAGACATTTTTACCATGTTGAAAAGGTATAAAATACACATAATTAGGTGCATAAAATTATATGAAATTAATTAATTTTACAAAATATATAAACAATCAGATTTGAGGAAAAATGTAAAAATCAATTAGACTGTATTTTTAATATACTGAAATCGAATTACAAATCTTTGCTCGATACTAAAACAAGTAAAAAATTGTAATTCAATAATTTACATGTTTTTGTGGGCATGGAGAAACATGTATTTCTGATGGAAGTGAGACTTGCAGCTATGGTTTTAGAAGAGAGAGAGAAAGAGAGAGAGAAAGATTTTGCAGAATTATTTCATATGATTGTGTGGGGAGCAAAGCCTATAGCCATGGGGCGAGCCAGCAGCACGGAGATGCAGGTGAGAGTTGAGCCTGCTGGAAACTCAGGCAGAATTTTTGTATTGAAGTCTGGAGGCATAATCCTTTCTTTTCTTTCTTCTTTGGCAAAACTCGATCTTTGCTCTGTAATTGATTGCATGAGGCCTACCTACATCCACATTTTAGAGGCTAATCTGCTTTACTTGAAGCCAGCTGATTTTATTTTATCTTATTTTCTTTTATCTTATCTTATTTTATCTTGTTTTATTTTATCTTATTGAAGTATGTTAGTTTCAGGTGTACAACATAACGATTTGACAAGCCTACATGTTATGCTATGCTCAGCACAAGTGGAGCTACCTTATGTCCCTGTGCATCACTATTACACTACCACCAACTGTATTCCCTGTGCTACACTTCTTATTCCCTTGACTTATTTATTCCAAAACTGGAAGCCTGTACCTCCCACTCCCCTTCATCCATGTCACCCATTCCCCACTCCCATCCTCTCTGGCAGCCATATATTTCTTCTGTGTATTTTTTTGTTTCTGCTTTTTGTTTGTTTATTCCTTTTTTTTTTTTTTAGATTCCACACAGTAGTCAAATTATTTGGAGTCTGTCTTTGTCTGACTTGTTTCACTTAGAATAATACCCTCTAAGTCCATTCATGTTGTAATGAAAGGCAAGATCTCATTCTTTTTTACGGCTGAATAATATTCAATTGCATATACATATATGCCACATATTCTTTATCCATTAGTCTATGAATGGACACTGCCATATCTTGGTGATTATAAATAATACTGCAATAAACATAGAGGTAAATATATCTTTTCAAATTAGTATGTTTGTTTTCTTTGGGTAAATACCCAGTAGTAGAACCTACTTTTTAAAAATTTTTTAATTTAAAAATTAACTTTAATTAATTTAAATTTTCTTTTAATTAAAAAAATTTTTAATTGAAAAAAATTTTAAGGAAGCACCATACTGTTTTCCACAGAGACTGTACCAATTTACATTCCCACCAACAGTGCACAAGGGTTCCTTTTTCTCCACATCCTTACCAACACCTACCTATTTCTTCTCTTTTTGATACTATCCATTCTGACAGGTGTGAGGTGATACCTCATAGTAGTTTTAATTTGCATTTCCCTGAGGATTAGTGATATTGGGCTAATAGACATGAAAATGTCTATTAGCCATCGGCATGTCTTATTTGGAAAAATGTCTATTGAAGTCCTCTTCTCACTATTAATCAGATTATTTGTTTTGTACATGTGTGTTGGATTAAGTTCTTTATATATTTTGGCTTAACCTCTTATTAGGTATATTATTTGCAAATATCCTCTCCCATTTTGTAGTTTGCCTTTTCGTTTGTTGATGGTTTCCTTTGCTGTGGCAAAGCTTTTTATTTTGGTGTAGTCCCAATAGTTTATTTTGCTTTTGTTTCCCTTGTCTGAGGAGACATATCTAAAAAATGTTGCTGAGACCAATGTCAAAGAGATTACTGCCTATGCTTTCTTCAAGGAGCTGTATGATTTCAGGTCTTATATTTAGGTTTCCATGCATTTTGAGTTTGTTTTTGAAAATGGTATAAGAAAGTGCTTCAGTTTCATTCTTTTGCATGGAGCTGGCCAGTTTTCCCAGCACCATTTTTTGAAGACTGTCTTTTCCCCATTATACATTCTTTTATCATATATTCTTAGCTCCTTTGTCATAAAGCCAACTGCTTTTAAATGTTAGTCACATCTACAAAACACCCTTATAGCAAACATTCACCCTAATGTTTGACTAAACAACTGATCACCATTATCTAGCCAAGTCAACACTTAAAATTAACCATCACATATGTCAGAGATGAATTACTATTTAGCAATCATAAGTAATGAATTATAAAAGAGATCCTCTTTCTCCACATCCTTGCCAACATCTGTTTTTGCCTGACTTGTTAATGTTAGCCATTCTGACAGGTGTAAGGTGGTATCTTATTGTGGTTTTGATTTGTATTTCCCTGATGATGAGTGATATTGAGCATTTCTTCATGTGTTGGTTGGCCATCTGAATGTCTTCTTTGGAGAAGTGTCTATTCATGTCTTTTGCCCATTTCTTCACTGGATTATTTGTTTTTTGGGTGTTGACTTTGATAAGTTCTTTGTAGGTTTTGGATACTAACCCTTTATCTGATATGTTATTTGCAAATATCTTCTCCCATTCTGTCAGTTGCCTTTTAGTTTTGCTGATTGTTTCCTTCACAGTGCAGAAGCTTTTTATTTTGATGAGGTCCCAGTAGTTCAGTTTTGCTTTTGTTTCCTTTGCCTCCAGAGACGTGTTGAGTAAGAAGTTGGTGCGGGCAAGATCAAAGAGGTTTTGCCTGCTTTCTCCTTGAGGATTTTGATGGCTTTCTGTCTTACATTGAGGTCTTTCATCCATTTTGAGTTTATTTTTGTGTATGGTGTAAGAAAGTGGTCCAGTTTCATTCTTCTGCATGTCGCTGTCCAGTTTCCCCAGCACCACTTGCTGAAGAGACTGTCTTTATTCCATTAGATATTTGCAAGCTGGTGCAGCCACTCTGGAAAACAGTATGGAGGTTCCTCAAAAAAACTAAAAATAGAACTATCCTACGGCCTGGCAATTGCACTACTAGGCATTTATCCAAGGGATACAGGTGTGCTGTTTTGAAGGGACACATGCACCCCCATGTTTATAGCACCACTATCAACAATAGCCAAAGTATGGAAAGAGTCCAAATGTCCATCGATGGATGAATGAAGAAAATGTGGTGTATACATACAATGGAGTATTACTTGGCAATCAAAAAGAATGAAATCTTGCCATCTGCAACTACGTGGATGGAACTGGAGGGTATTATGCTAAGTGAAATTAGTCAGTCAGAGAAAGACAAAAATCATATGACTTCACTCATATGAGGACTTTAAGAGACAAAACAGATGAACATAAGGGAAGGGAAACAAAAATAATATAAAAACAGGGAGGGGGACAAAACAGAAGAGACTCATAAATATGGAGAACAAACTGAGGGTTGCTGGAGGGATTGTGGGAAGGGGGGTGGGCTAAATGAGTAAGGGGCACTAAGGAATCTACTCCTGAAATCATTGCTTCACTATAGGCTAACTAATTTGGATGTAAATTAAAAAAAAATAAAAAAATAAAGTTAAAAAAATAAGTAATGAACTACATTTTCAAAGAGCAATATAATGGTATCTCAAAAATATTAGTAAAGTAAATAAGAAACTGAATGGGATGACTATGTAAGTACAACACATGCAATTTACTACACACACACACACATATATGTATATATATACACACACACACACACACACACACACATACATAAAACAGAGTAGCATAGATTCTTCAAAATGTAGTGGACATCTAGGTGGGAGTGTGCAAAGGTGATGAAGCACAAAAAGAAAAAAAAATACATGAAACACTAGAGGTGCCTTGCATGATCTGAATGTAAGAGCATCCATTCATTAGGGACTGAGGAGTATGATTAACTCAGTTCTGTGCACGTGAGATAGAGAATCAAGTGTAATATCTTAATTGAACACAATTAAACTATTTTTAAAGTTCATATTGAATATTCTATGGCACTTTGAGATTAAAGGACATTTACTGAAGCAGGGAAGCGTACCTACTAAAATCCTACAGAAAATGTCTCTCTTTAAGATGGATGTCAACCATCACCTCTGTCATCACATGGTCATGAGGGACACAGCACTAACACAGAACAAGAAAATAAATACAACATATGATGTTGGAAGAAAGTTAAAAACGCCTCATTATTCTCAGGTGATAGATGAATGTCTACAAAGAAAATTTAGGGAAATCTACACAAAAATATTTAGATGGACTAGAAAATTTCAGCAAGGTTATTGAAGGTTTTTTTAAGTAATCTCTATGCCCAAAGTGGGTCTTGAACTCATAACCTTGAGATCAAGAGCCACATGCTCCACAGACTGAGCCAGCCAGGTGCTATTAATATGTGATATATTATAAAATACCAATATATAAAATTAATAACATGCCTATATAGCAGTAGCAAACAACACATAATTTCTAAAATTGCAGCAAAAGGAAATCAGGTGTTAATCCTGTAATATACCTAACAAAAATATAAATGATCTTTCAGAGTAAAAATATAAATTTTAATTAAAGGACCTTTAAAGAGACCAAAAAAAGCATAGATCTATACTGTACTAAAAAGGAAGAATCAATATAATAAAACTGTCAATTGTTGTTATAGTAATCGATTAGCTAAACACAAACTGATTAAAATCTGAAAAGGGTTTTTCTTGAGAAACGAATTCTAAAATCCATAAAAATGAATTAAAAAAAAACACATCCAGTGTACTTCTGGGGGAAAAACAAAAGGTTAAGAGGCAGTGGGATAGGTGATACTTAAATTTTCAAGTAAATATGATGACAAATCTCTCAACTTATTAAACTGATAAGAACAGATACTACACTTGATCTTAGCCAAAAGGCCGAGAAGCGATTAAATCTCTCAACTTAATGTAGTCACTTCAGAGTTTCTTAACATTAGTACTACTGGCATTTGGACCAGATCGTTCCTTGTTGTGAGGAACTGCTCTGTGCATTGCAGGATGTTTAGTAGCATCCTTGGCTTCTACTTCTGCAGTTGTGACAATCAAACATGTCTGCAGACTTTGCCGCATGTCCCCTTCTGGGAAAATTGCCCTGATTGAGCACCACTGCGTTAAAATAATTAAAATCATTCGATATTGGCATTGGTGTAGACAGACAGACTCATTACAGAGAGGAAAGAAACAAGAATCAGATGTACATGGGGATCTGGCATATATAGAAGTGCTATTACAAATTCAAGGGGAAAGCAACAGAGGATTCTCTGATAATTAGCTACTTATGGAAACTGATAAGTCAAATAGATGTCTTATATCATACAAAAAAATAAATCTCTGATTAATTAAAGAACTAAGTGTGAAGATCTGAATGCAAAATTAAAGTAGTATCCAACTTTTTACTAGCATTTTCATTTGTATCAATCAGTCCTAGAACAACTTCACACATATATTCAAGGAGATATTTCAGATACTTATTTTGCCCCAGTTTGTACGAGCAAAAACATGCATTGGGAACAATTTTACTATCTCTTATTAAGATAAATACACTTTATTTTTAATTTAAGGGAATACTATGTATCTGTTTAAATGAATTAGCTAGATCTAAAACTATCAGCAATTTTGGAGTAAACCTCCAAAAAAAAGAGTAATACCAAGAGAAAAAAGCAAATTGTAAACTGATACTTACAGTAAGATATCATATATTTAAAATGTGAAAACAATAAAACACTATAGAATAGTATATATTTTATAGTAGCCTACAAATATATTAATAGATGGAACACCAGGAGGAAAAAAATTATCTTTCTGAGAAGCAGGGGAGGACAGACAGAGGGATGATGTGGGATTTTAATTACAGATTTAAATAAATCTGTAATTAGAAAATGTTCTGAAGGAAATGTGGCATGATTTTAATATTTGTTAATGTTTGATCATCCAACATAAAACTATGTTATATACAGATGATAGATAGATAGCTATTTCTATGTGTGGAAAGTGTGTTCATAATAAAAATATAAGGCATTCTTGGTTGCCTGTACCATGGGTTAGAGATATTGTTAGTGTCTAGAGACAAAATTAAATCTACCTACAAATATAAAAAATGCAATTTAGATGAGTGGTTGACAGGCCAAAGGTGACTTCCAAGGCAAACTTTCTTTTGCATCCCTCTCCTGTAAAAGTGTCCCTGCACGAGATACAGGGTGCTTCCGAGTTTTCTTAGCAAAGGCTCCACGTTCCTGCATGAGGGCCAACTGAACACAGGGATGTTCTCTTTCCTGCTCGGGAGGTGATCAAAACATACACTTTAAAACCTTCTTCTGTTTTGCATTGTGACTTTGCAGCAGGCTTTCCACTTTTATTCAAATGAATTTTAATGCATGACAACATGAATTCAAATTTTTCTATATTACAGATAGCTAACTGATGAATCAACGTGATTTTTCTTCCCTGTTTATTAATGAGCCCTCTCTTTCTTCTTCTCCCCTCTTTACTCTTTACTTCTTTTTCTCACCTCAACACATTCATCTCTGTTCTCATTTGCTTGAATGTCCTTTCACTGGGCTTATCTTTTTCTTCCAAAGCCAAAATAATGATGCACATTATTCTTATCCAGCTCTCTCCTTACTTTTCCATTTCCAGCACAGATTTGGCCTAACCAGTGGATCATTGATTAGATGTTTACACAGTACACTGGATCTTTATTGCCCCCATTCATTTGTCTTATTCAAGGGAAATAAGATTAGATCTACTTTAATTATGTCATTTCTAAAGATATGTAAAAACTTTTAAAGTTTGGGGGAAATACAGAGTGGATAATGTTTCAAAATATGGTTGTTGTTGTTTTTAATAATTTAATAGTAGGCCTCCTACCTCTTTAACCTTTCTATGTTGAATTGAAAACAAGCAAAGCAAAAGTACAGGATATGATTTATCTTGCTCTCCACGAAGAAGTCTGACTCAAAATACCTTCTCTGGAAGGAGAGACAGGCATAGGACTGGAGCAGACGTTTCCCCCTTGAGTTTTTATTTAGGCGCCTCTTCCAAATCTGACATGCACTCAAGGCTTTGTCACTCTAATTACCATTAAGTTCTCTTTCCTTTTATCACTCACACACTCAGACCTATAAACTCCAGGCAATCCCATATCAGTGACAAGTGTGAATTATCTGATTGAGATGAACTACATTCACCACTTTCTTTGCAGATGGGAGGTGCTTTATTTCCATCAGGTGCAGATCAGGTTGGAATTTGGTTTGACACAAGAGGTGGTCATTGTCATGACCCCTGGGAGAGTACCCACCCAGAGTTTGAGTCCCCTTTTACTCTCTCAGAAGCAAAAAGAAGTCAAAGAGAGTCCACCCTGCAGCTCTACTATAGGAGTCCTGAAAAATCAGTCAGTGTGAAGTCAAAGCTATCACCATGGTGACCAAAGTGGTCCCAATCCAGCTTTCCAGGAGACTGCAGAAGGGCTGTAACCAGAAGGACCTGATGCCAGCCAGATAGTGGAATGGCCAGAAAGCCTGAAAGTCAGGAAAAACCATCGTTTGCTTCATTTTCCCCCATAAAACGCTAAACAAACCTCTGGTGTTGTGTCAAGAGAGTCCTTATTTGCAGTCATATGATGTTACTATTTTCTATTACAAATTGCAAATTCAATTCCCAAATTCAATTATCCTGGAGACAGCCAACCAGTAAGCTTAGCAGTGTTTGAAAAGAAGAACAAGTAGTACACAGGTTTATAAACACATATAGAAATATAAAACTGTACACATATAAGCTCCAATAAAACTGAAAATGGACAGCTGATAAATCCAGACTGGGGTAGAAATGGAGCAAGGGAGTTTTGGTGGTCAGACCTAAGACAGAATCTGGATTTGTGTGTTTTCTGGAACAGTATTCCAAAATGATCCTCCATGAGGGACACTCTATTTCTTTAATTTTTAAAATGATTTTTTTTTTTGAGAGAGAGAGAGAAAGATTGTGAGCAGGGGAGGGGCAAGAGAGAGAGAGAGGGAGACACAGAATCCAAAGCAGGCTCCAGGCTCCGAGCTGTCAGCACAGAGCCTGACGCGGGGTTCAAATTCATGAACTGTGAAATCATGACCTGAGCCGAAGTTGGATGCCTAACCCATGAGCCACCCAGGCGCCCATATTTTTTTTAATGGCCAGTGAAGCTTGGGAAACTGCATAATTCAACTTTCCTAGAGATTCATAAAAGTTATTAAACATATTTAAGAGTCCAAACATCCTTAAAGAAATCTCGTCTTACTTTATTTAACATTCCCCCAATTTGTTTAACCATAACACGTTTTTTTTCTTAAGAAGCCTTTTTGGCAGTTCTCAGAGCTTTGAGAAACAATGATGCAGTGTAAATAGGTTTCAAGTTATGGAAGGCATCCCTTTAAAGGTAAGACTCACATTCTAAGATTCTTTATTTTTTCTCATGAAAAGCCACAGAGTTTTACAAGACATGTTTTGAGCAAGACCTATTTAGGTCTTTGCTATTCAAAGTGTGGTTCCTGGAACAGCAACATTGGCATCACCACGGAACCTGTTAGAAATGCAGAACTCTGGTTCTGCCCCAGAGCTATGGAACCAGAATCTTGCATCATCTCTAAGAAGCCCCAGGTTACTCTGCTGCACAGGAAGTGTGAGGAAGCGTATTTTAGGAGACTCACACTTTTTTTAACTTAAAAAAATTTTTTAAGTTTATTTTTGAGAAACACAGAGATAGCATGAGCAGGGGAGGGACAGAGAGAGGGAGGGAGAGAGAGAATCCCAAGCAGGCCCTGCACCATCAGCACAGAGCCTGATGTGGGCCTAGAACCCACAAAACCATGACATCATGACCTGAGCAGGAGCCAAGAGTCGGATGCTTAACCAACTGAGCCACCCAGGCACCCCAGCAGATTCTCAGACTTTCTAAAGTATATGGATTTCATGCCTCTCTGTAAGCAAGCTGGGAAATACAGACGAGAATTATATAATTAAGGTTAATGGCGTTTGTCTTTTAAAATTTGAACATTGAAAAAATTTTAAGAGAGTAAAAGTTGTATTAAAATATAATGTAAACCTTAGGGGTGCCTGGATGGCTCAGTCGGTTGGGTGTCCAACTTCGGCTCAGGTCATGATCTCACGGTTCGTGAGTTTGAGCCCCTCACTGGATTCTGTGCTGACAGCTCGGAGCCTGGAGCCTGTTTCGTATTCTGTGTCTCCTTTCTCTGCACCTCCCCCATTCATGCTCTGTCTCTCTCTGTCTCTCTGTCTGTCTCAAGTAAATAAACATTTAAAAAATTAATATATATATATACACACGTACATACACACACACACACACACACACACACACACACACACACACACACATATATATACATATATATAATTTAAACATTGAAGAGGTGACCAGTTTAAATAAATGCATATCAGCATTGGGTCTGGATCCAAATAACTGGATCAACATGTATGATTAAATCAAGAGAATGGCAGAATACACAAAACCAGAACAAAGCTACAACTCCCATCTGACTGGGACTTAGATTTGTTTTTTTAACGTTTATTTATTATTGAGAGACAGAGAGATGCAAAGCATGAGCAGGGGAGGGGTAGAGAGAGGGGGAGACACAGAATCTGAAGTAGGCTCCAGGCTCTGAGCTGTCAGCACAGAGCCTGACGCGGGGCTCAAACACACAAACTGTGAGATCATGACCTGAGCCAAAGACGGTTGCCCAACCAACTGAGCCACCCAGGCACCCTTTGACTGGGACTTAGAACAATTTTCTTGTGAGAAGGGAAAAGCATTTGGTCACACACATACACTGCAGTTATATTGACACATTATACGCAGAATCCTCATTCCATTTTCCAAAAGGGGCAATTGTAAGGCTTAGAAATATTCTTATTATTTGAAAATATCTGTGCTAACATTTGTGCATTACTCACTTACTGGTTTATGAATTCATTTCACAAGTATTTTCACTGGATTTAACACTATCCTGAGATCAGTAAGACATAAAATTTCCCATGAGAGGGTGCATAATCTTGTTTATTAGATGGATTATAATTAATCCACCAGGTTGAAAGCATGCACATTGCAAGGTTACGACAAAGAGTTCTATAAATAAAAAAAAAACGTACATGACAGATGTTAGGTACATATGAGAGTGTGTTGAAGGATCTGGAAAAATCCCCATGTCATTATTTATCTGTGTCTTCTCATATCACTCAGAGGTAGTAGAGAATTAGTGTAGTATATAGGTAGAGGGTGGAGTAAGATTCTCTTTCTTCCAAGTCTCTGTGTTAGTCTTTTTTGACTTCCTGCCTTCCTTATTGAACTACTGTTCAATGGTTTTTCTGAACAATGGTTCTTTGAAGACAGTAGCTTCCCAGTGGATGCTTGATTCTTTTCAGCACTACCTAGTATCAAGCTGATCTCAGAGTTCATACATGTAAAGCTCGGGATAAGAGATCTTGGAGAAAGAATTATGAGTGATTCAAACGTAAAACATTAGCATAATTTAAGAAGGGAAGCCAGCTTTGCATGCAATTAAGCTAATGAAATATGTGAGCCAGGAAATATACTGTGTGTTCATGTGCATGCCTGTGTGTGTGTGTGTGTGTGTGTCTGTGTGTGTCTCTGTGTGTGTGTGTGTCTGTGTGTGTGTGTCCCAGATTCTGGTTTAGTGGCTGCTCCCTGTACTGAAGGTAACCAAAATATAAGGAGAGGATAATTTAATAAAGTCTAACTGGTGATATCTGTGCTCATTAAGATAGGTATTCTTATTTATAAAGATAAGAATGATATGATCATATTTGTTAGGATTTAGAAAAAGATAAGAGGTAAGTCTATCAAGAATGGCCCAGGGGTGCCTGGGTGGCTCAGTCAGTTAAGTGTCTGACTCTTGATCTTGGCTCGGATCATGATCTTATGGTTGGTGGGTAGGCTATGCACTGTCATTTGGGAGCCTGCTTGGGATTCCCTCTCCCCCTCTCTCTTTGTCCCTCCCCTGCTCACACACTCTCCTCTCAGAATAAATAAACTTTATCTCTCTCTCTGTCTCTCTCTCTCTGTCTCTCTGCCTCTCTGTCTCTCTGTGTGTGTCTCTGTCTCTCTCCTCTCTCTCTCTCTCTCTCTCTCTCTCTCTCTCTCTCTCTATATATATATATATATATATATATATATATATATATATATATATAAAAGAATGGCCTAAACTGGGGCACCTGACTGGCTCAGTTGGTAGGGCATGCAACTCTTGAACTCAGGGTTGTAAGTTCAAGCTCCACGTTGGGTATAGAGATTACTTAAAAATAAAATCTTAAAAAAAAAAAAACAAAACAAAAAGAATGGGCCCAAATATGCAGAAACTGGTGTCATGAACAGAGAAGAGACTGTCAATAACTCCACTGAGAGGTGATAAGGATATGAAACAAGGAATGTTCTATGGAGATAAAGTAGCAGGGGGGATATGAAGCACAATATTTAAGAACGCTGGAAGTGAATGGCATCACAGACAGTGAATAACCCCCTCTGGAGCAGAAGTACAGGGAAGTGTTTATAAATATCAGGTGTCTATCACAGTGTATAGGAGAAATTTCTTAAGACAGGGGAGTGTTTATAAATATCAGGTGGCTATCACAGTGTATAAGAGAAATTTCTTAAGACTTTTGGGAATAGAGAGCAAACTATTTTGTCACATTCATTTTAAGAACTTGACATGACTTACATGTTGGAAAGAATTTACTTCTGGAAAACTAAGAGACACTCTGATATAACCCAAAGAAAAGGAGAAAGGAGACCAATTGTTTTTGCCTTCTTGAACTAAGCTGAAGTTCATGATAGAGAAGTACAAGTGTTCTCAGTTTTACTTGTACATGTTGCAGTTTATTTTGCTGGAAGAGGAAGGAAATCGACAGTCTGTCCAGCGAGGAACAAAGATTAAACTTTGGTATAAAAAATGTCGGCATTCTATCTCCATAGAACCACAACACCAGTGATAGGATAGAAGGAAGGGGAAAACAAGGAAGATAAAAGGAATAGAAAGGATGAGGAAAAAGACAAGAGAGAAAGGAGGAGGAGAAGGGGGAATAGGAAGAAATGAGAGGGTCCTGTTGTCTGTGAAGCCAGCCCAAGAAACCATAATAGAACTTTCTTTCTTTAAAGAACTAACATACTGTCTCTTGCCTCTCAGCCTCCTCTTTTTGCTGTCTGTGCTTTGTAACAGCCTCCCATTCTTCATCTCTTTGAACACTGGAAGCCCCCTGACTACTCCCTTCCTATAAGACACCAAAGATCAAATTAAAATTGCTGTTTCTTTGGAGCCCAGCAATTGAGCCTTATGCTGGAAATATAGAGCCATTTGAGTTTGGCTGAAGAGGTCTTGAAAGAAATGAGGGAAGGCTCTTCATCTAAGAAAATCCATCCTGATTCCCTTGGTATATTGGACCTCATCTGGTATGGACCTAGTTCT
The DNA here is from genome assembly GCF_027475565.1 of Acinonyx jubatus. Lineage (NCBI taxonomy): Eukaryota > Metazoa > Chordata > Mammalia > Carnivora > Felidae > Acinonyx > Acinonyx jubatus. The sequence continues at coordinate 8,352,095 of NC_069386.1, read as the reverse complement.
TCTAATGGGACCCACCATTGGGAGCCTATGAATACCAACATGAGGACAACTGCTCTTCCATACAAGGTGTCAGCATTAATAATGAAAAGATTTTTTTTATGCAACTTGTTTACAAGATCACCTGCAACCAAGTGAAAGCCTTATAATGGGAGAAGTCATGCTCGTGAAAGTTGACATAAATGCTAAATCCTGACTCACACTATTCCACTGACCCAGGCATGTGGATGAGGGCTGTGCTTTTTAACTGAATGGTCAAAAGCAGAAGATATTGACTGACTCCATGAGAAAGAAAAAAAGAAAAAAAGAGAAATTTCTCGTATCCCAGCACCTTTATTAGGAAAGTAAAATGTATGATCTTTCCTTTTACTGCCTAATTTAAATTACTTGGGTAATTACTTGGCCAACTGAACTAACTGATCATGATAGTTTTCCATTCACCCTGGATACTACCTTAGAATCTTTCTTAACACCGTATGTAATAAAGCCACTGTTGGTAGATAATAATTACTCTCTAAACCCTACTTACCAACTCTGTCATAAATTATTTATCTGACAAGAGAAGGAGAAAGAAGTTTCATAGTTATAAGAATTGGCATCCTTGAAACAGGCTGAGTTGGCCCAACCTGTGACAAAGAGGTAAAGTTCTGGCAGCTTCTATAGGTGGTGACATCTTTCGGTGTAGCTCCATACCAAGATTCAGACTTCATCTGGGTTTAGTCCACAGTGGACTCTAAGTCCACTGTATTATACCATATGGATATAATTGCCAAGGCTACCATCACTCTGTGGACACATCAAACTTATGGCTGCATGCCATTAAATGTTTGAATTATAAAACTCATTTGTGATCATCACACATTTGGTATATTTATCTGCCTCCCCTTTCCCTATGGGGAAAGAATGCACTGATCATCCTAATGTGAATATTCTGTTTCACAAAAGCTAGATTTCTCACATGTATTCTATATGAATATATTGCAATTCTTATTCTTTGCATTCCCTTAAAACTTAGTTTTGCATAGCCCTACATGTAATTTCCCCAATTCTTTGCTTTTTAAAAATTTTTTTTTCCTGACAATGATAGATCCGGTGTCTCAATAAACTCCATCCAAAACCGATTTTTGGGACCAGCCAACTCTGTTCCCTTCATTATAATCTAGAAATAAGCAGTATGTATACCTGAATGGTTAAGGGCAAAAAATTTGTATCAGACATATTAGATTTTGCAACTGTCTGGCTACGTGACTTTTAGTGAACTTCAAAATCTTTCTATGGCTCACTTTTGGTGCTTGTGAGATAGTAATAAGAGCGTATTAACGATGCTGTAAGCTTTAGTAAGATCAAATGAAATGATAAAGGGATGTGCTCAGCAGTCCCATTAGTTAGCACTCAGTATGTATTAGCTATTGTCATTATTCCTTCTTTATAATTCCAATGGCATTAAGTTGCCACATGGAAAACACAGTGGCATGAGAGCAGCATTAGGTCCATAATGATTTTATGCCCATGATACCTAAACTTACTTTTGTGACTTAATCTAACTATTGTTAGTTACTCTACCATTAATAGCTGAAGCTTCTTGATGGTGCGAAATCTATTTTACATATAATTACTTAAAAGGCCATTTTAGCTACAGTAGCAATTTCATCTGACTTCATGCCATTTCTAAGTCACTCAGTGTCAGAAAGCCTACCTACTCTTTAGGGAACTGGTTCTTCCCAAGATTCCCCATGTCAGGTTGTCCTGGTACCATCAGGAAAGATCACAGATTGGGCATCAATCATCCAAAGGCATTTATCAGTCACCCAAAAGAGCATAATGCTTTGCTAACTATGGTGTGCACAGTGAATTCTACAGACATAGCCCCAGAATCTAGTACCTTGTCTTAAACAAAGCACTTCTTCAGGGAGAAGGAGAGAGTGTCTTTGTGTAGAATGAGAAGGGGTGTATCTTGGTGAAAAGAGTGTTCCCTGCAATGTCAAGAAAGACTCCACTGGGTTCATCCTTTAGCAGTTCACTTTCCAACTCTGAATCTGTTTATTTCCTCTTTTTAATGTTTATTTATTTTGAGAGAGCGAGGAAGTGGGGGACAGGCGGCAGACACAGAGAGAGAGAGAGGGAGAGAGAGAGAGAGAGAGAGAGAGAGAGAGAGAGAGAGAGAGAGAGAGAAAATCCCAAGTAGGCTCTGCATGGTCAGCGCAGAGCCTGACAAGGGGCTTAAACTCGCCAATCATGAGGTCATGACCTGAGCTGAAATCAAGAGTTGGATGCTCAACCACTGAGCCACCCAGGTGCTCCTGAATCTGCTTCTTCACTGAAAAGTAGAATTATAAAATCCACCTGCTTTCCAGGGTTCTTAATGCTTTGAAAACATCTGCAATGTGCCATAAATATGGATAAATCACTTTTCTGCAAAATAATAATAATAATAATAACAATAACAAATATAAAATGATCAGAATAGAAAATATGTGAACAATAGATAATTATACATATTCTTTTTTTTTTTTTTAATTTCAACTCTGTGCCAGACGGAAAACAGAACCATAAGCAAGTTGGCTGGGGGTATGGGTAGAAATTACTCCATTACACCATGTTGGTTAGTAGTAACAATTTCATGAGTAGAAAACAGAGAAATCCTAATTCTGGGTAATTTTTTGTATTACTTAAGCAGAGATATGAAACAGAACATTTTTTTTATGGAGAAAAAAATGCCATTTTTCATGGTGTTGGGGAGTTTTAGCAGGGGAATAAGGTCTTGAGAAGTGGTTCATAGAGTTCATTGGGTAGCATTTCTTATTAGCTCTGAGGCTCTAGAAACAGGACCACCCTCCCAAGGAGCTTCTGACCAGAGCAGTGGGATAAAAGTCCCAAATGGCTTCCCATTGTTTTTAAGGTACAAACACAGTGTATCTTGGGGTATTGATGTGGGAAACAAAGGCAGAAGGAAATGGCAGATGGAATTACATTTCCTTATAACCTGCAGCCCATTGACAACTACTTGAGGCCAGCTGTGTAAAAGTTTCTCCAGGAAATCCCTACTATCTTAATGTTAATGCTTTGCTAGAGGGAAAAACAACCTTAGCTTGACAACAGCTAGGCCTCCAGTATCCTGTGAGTCTTCTTTAGTAGAGGAAAATCTCTTGGGAAACTTCCTCTGTAACGCCCGAGGTCGTGAAACCCCCCACAAGAGACCACCAGAGTCGTAAGTCAAAGCCAAGCGGCAAGGGTCGTTTATTGCAGGTTCGAACCTGGACCTCTGCACACTCGTTGCCAGTGACGCTAAGAGGCCCCGATCAGGGTTGGTACAGCGTTTTTATAGACAGAGACAAATAGCATAGGGGAGGTTTCAGGTTATGGGGGGGCCTGATTAGTTGATTTTAAAGTAAGGACATTTGTTGTTCTCTGATTGGGCGTCCTTTGTCTGTCCTTTGGCAGGAAGGCTTTGTCCGTTACTTGTGGCTGGAGAAAAAAGGGGAAGGGGGAAGGGGAGGAATGTGTTAAGCAAGCAAGATTACAGAAGCGAGAAAATGCTGGTGAGTAAGTATTTTCATAATCTTAGGGTATAGCAAACTAAGTCTAGAAAAATTTAACGGTGCTCACATCGAACAATAGGCAAGACATACAAAATTTTAAATTCATTTTCTACACCTCTTGACTTCCCCACCTCCCAAATGTATGTATATATGTATATATGTGTGTGTGTGTGTGTGTATGTATATATATATATATATATATATATATATATATATATATATATATATATAACCAGTCCTTCCTCACAACCCCAGTGCAGCTCTTTCTGTCCGTGGGTCCTGCCCCCATGCTTTAATAAAATCACCTTTGTTTTTTTTTTTTTTTTGCACCCAAGATATCTCAAGAATTCTTTCTTGGCTGTTGGATCCAGACCCCACCATCACCCCCAAAACCTCATCAGTACAACTTGAACCCCATCTCTAAATATTACCATTGTTCTCCATCTTCAACGGCAGCATTTTTATAGTTTCTCTGATGCACCATGCTCTCCACACACAAAAAAGGAGTATGGGAAATGATGCCCCTCTGGCTGAGACCGCCTTTCTTTACTTTTTTGTTTAGTTAACCCATCCTCTCTACCCATCCTAACCCATCCTCTCTGGTAGGTACCCAGTCACTACCTCAGAGAACCATCCTCTGAGACTCCATACGAAATCAGATCCCTGTTATAAGTTCTCAAGAACACATCAGTTCTTTTCCTATATATCTGATGTGTTCGAAATCATGGACATTTCTGCATCATTATTTGGCTGGCGATCCAACAGCCTACAAGCCCCATGGCAGAGGCAGTGTTACCTGGTACCTTCAGTGCCTAATAAAAGGTCTGCAGCTGTTCACTAATAATTGCTGCATGTGTTAAGGAATAGCTTAGTAAATGAGCAAAGGAAACACATGCTTTACAATTGTAAAATATATTTTATTATTATAGTAGTTATGTGAATTTAGTGTAGAAAAAGATGAAAACATAAAATTATAAGTAGGACAAAGATATTTATATCATGTAAGATTAATTATTTATTATAATTTATTATTTATCATTTATTAATATATTAATAAAGTATGTTATTACAATCCTTCCAATCATCTGAATGCAGATGTTCATTCATATATATATATATAAATTCATATATATATGCAGATATATATGTATTTAATTGGATTATTGGGCACTCATTGTTCATAAGCCTGTTTTTTAAAAAAAAAAAGTTAGATGTTTATTTATTTTTAATAGACAGAGCGTGAGCAGGGGAGGGGCAGAGAGAGAGGGAGACACAGAATGTGAAACAGGCTCTAGGCCCCAAGCTATCAGCACAGAGTCCGAAGTGGGGCTCGAACTCATGAACTGTGAGATCATGACGTGAGCGGAAGTCAGAGGCATAACCAACTGAGCAACTCAGGCACCCCCATAAGCCTGTTTTATAACTTATTGATACCATGAAAATTTTCCAAGGTCATAACTTGTTATTCACCAAAATAAAATTTTTTAATGTTTATTTATTTTTGAAAGAGAGACAGAGAGACAGAGCACCAGCAGGGGAAGGGCAGAGAAAGACGGAGACACAGAATCCAAAGCAGGCTCCAGGCTCTGAGCTGTCCGCACAAAGCCAGACTCGGGGCTCAAAGTCACGGACTGTGAGATTATGACCTGAGCCAAAGTCGGATGCTTAACCGACTGAGGCACCCAGGCGCCCCTCACCAAAATCATTTTTAATAGTTAAGTAGTCTTGTGGCTTTTTGTCAAATATCTCAATTTATTTAACTAATAGCTTATTGTTGGCATTTAGGTTATTTTAAATATTTTATAGTAAACAGTTGTGGAATAATCACTTGTTTTGCTAATTTTCTCATGCCCTGCTCTTAGGATAAATTTCTGAAAATGGAATTATTTAGTCTAATATTTTGATACATATTGCCAAATTGTTTTTAAAAGGAAAATGATTCCAAAGCTTTCTCACACTAGCAAGATGTAAGAATATCTAGTCACACTGATCTCAAGAATATTATTTCTATTCTCCTTATCAAACTCTTTCAAGGTGATAGACAAAATTTTGTACTTTATTTTAATTTGTATCTCTTGATTACAAAGAAGGTTGAATTTACACATAGACACAAATACATGCAAATATGTATTTATACTCATATATGCATATTTGTAAAATCTTATTTTGTTCATGCATTATATCTTGAATTTTCTATATATATGACACATATTATTTATAAAGATCATATTTTTTCATATTTCTGTACATATCTTTTGCTTTTCTTTATTTTAAGTTTATTTATTTTTGAGAGATTGAGAGACAGAACGTGAGTGGGAGAGGGGCAGAGACAGAGAGGGAGACGCAGAATCTGAAGCAGGCTCCAGACTCTGAGCTGTCAGCACAGAGCCTGATGTGGGGCTTGAACTCACAAGCAGTAAGATCATTACCTGAGCCAAAGTTGGCGCCCCCTTCTGTTGCTCTCCTTACCTGAGGTTTTTTTTTTTCTCAGAAATGTATAAATATTAAAACATATATTTTAGCGATCTTCTACTTCATTTGAAGCATTTTATATTTTCTCAGCTGGTTGATCCTTTTTGATTTTAATTTACTGATTTGTTATATAGTGACACACATTTTAATACATTGACAGTTATATCTTCTTTTGTTATTTTCTTGTTATTTATAGGGTGTGTGTGTGTGTGTGTGTGTGTGTGTGTGTGTGTGTTCTTCACATCTTAATAAAGATTTTATGTTTCGGTTGCTACACATTATGAACTAACTTTTTTCCATATGTTTTTCAAATAAATTTCTGGTTGTTCCATCAAATACTGATACCACAGGCTGAGAGGGGGTCCCATAGGACCAGACAAGAGGGTCCTTGGCTGCATGGAGAAGAGAAATCAAATGTGAGCCAGTAGCAGGTGAAAGCAGAGTTTATTGAAAGTATAGAAAGAATGCAGGTAGAGACAGTGTGGCTAGAATACTCAGAAAGGAGAGGATTGAGTCTTGTCTTTGTTTGGGACCTGGGGGTTTCTACTGAGGATTGCAGTCTGGTGCACCTGTCCTCTGAGGCATCCAAGAACAAGTTAGAACAAAAACGAGGGCCCAATTCTTATTCCTTGGAGCCAGCAGTTCTTGGTGCCGAGGCGTCTAGCGCTGGTGGACTGGGATATGCATATGGTGGTTTGGTCCTGTCGTTCTCACCTGGGCCTTTCTCAGTTGTTATCTATTCTAGAGAAATCATTACCTCCTTGGTCCTTACAATGAGGACTTTTTGCATTCTGAGGCATGTGTAAAGTGGACGTGCAGGTCCTAGCAAGAAGAGAAGCAGCAAAAGGAACAAAAAGCAGATTTTTATGGAGTCCTTCAGTGTATGTATCTCAATACGACTTAGACAACAATCAATTTTTTCTTGATATGCCACTTTTAACATACAGTTTTTTTTAACTTTATTTGTTTCTTTGGGGAAAGAAAGAGAGAGAGGCATATCGAGCATGGTGTGGGGCAGAGAGAGAAGAAGAGAGAAAGAATCCCACCCACGTGTCCCAACACATAATTTTTTTTTTAAACGTTGCTTATTTAAGTAGAGTTGATATATAATGTCATATTAGTTTCAGGTGCATAGCATAGTGATGCGACGATTCTATACATTATGCAATATTCACAACAATTTTTATATGTATTTATCCAGTCCTAAATGTAGACGACAGGACAAACTTAGCAATGAGGAATTGAGACAAGCTTCTGGGAAGTGGCTATGAGCTGCAGAGCCTGATTTTCTAGACTGAGGATTTAAGGACCAAGTCCAGTCCCTACAGCAAGATAATACAAGAAGTACTCCTTAAAGAAACAGGGGTAACTCAGAAACCAGACTGATCCCAGAATGGATCCCAGCTGGAGGAGCAGAGTCATGTAGTCCCTGAAACTCCCATGATCACAGCAGAATACTGAAGGGTCAAGCTCAGGCCCAGGCAGCCGGGAAGGGCTAGTGGTTAGTTTGGGGTCACTGCTTGCTGGTTACCTAAAATCACAATAATGATAAGGGACACCATGTCTCTTCATGCTTCCAGTCTTCAACCTATTTTTTTCTTAGAGACAAATATGAACTTGTGTAGACCAATGGACTCAGTAAGGGGGACCCACAAGAAGTAGAGAATTAAAGCAGAAGGCTGACAGAAATAATCTAATGAGTTCTTGGTTTCACATTCACACCAAAACTGTGTAGAACATTCTGGAATTGACACAGGCACTACTTCAGAAAAAACTTTTTCCTGTTTATTGGCATGAAACACCAAGTAGTCAAATCCTCCTTGAATTGTTCGGTGTTACCTTCATCTAATCTGCCATTACAATTACAATTTCTGTAAATTTTGGCCATTTGTCCTTGAACTTTTAAAATACTAAGACATATCTATCTGAGCAATTAAAATATAAACCATAAAGCATAGGCCTTTCTTTAAGAAAATCCATTGTGACAATGTAGAAATTGCAGGGCGATGTTCAAGGTGCGAACATAAATACAAGTGTGCCTCACTTCTGAATAGGACAATAAGAGTATCCACAATTGTGAAGCACACACTTTTCCACAAATTTCCTCAAATTACAAAGTCATCTTACTATATTAACATATGAGGCAATTGAGAGTAATTGTGTATTCTTGATTATTTGCAAACTCACAGGCAAGGGAGCCAATAATCATAACCAACATGGAGGCACCTTCTTGAAGAACTTGACACAATCTTGCAATGAAGGAAGGATCTCCCATCTCCGTCCCACACACATCTTTCTTTCCCCCTCTCCCATCCCGTGCGGTCAGAGATCGCCACTAAGGCATTTTTGCTTGGATCCCTTAAGAGCCTGTTTTTAACAGCTAAGAGTAGGGGCACCTGGGTGGTTCAGTTGGTTGAGCCTCTAACTTTGGCTCAGGTCATGATCTTGTGGTTTGTGAGTTTGGGCTCTGTGCTGATGGCCTGGGGCCTGATTCTGATTCTGTGTCTCCCTGTTTCTCTGCTCCTCCCCTGTTCACACTCTGTCTCTCTCTCTCTCAAAAATAAACATTAAAAGAAAAAAAAAAAACAACAACAGCTAAGAGTAATTTCTCACTTTTCTTTCCCCTTTGTCTCCCCTAACGAACAGATCCTCAAATACTGCTTGAAAAATTGTTGGAACCAAAGACCTGGAAGGGGTTTCTTAAAAGTAAGAAACCTTTGGGGCACCGGGGTGGCTTAGTTGGTTAGGCAACCAACTTTGGCTTGGGTCATGATCTCACAGTTTGTGAGTTCGAGCCCCGCGTTGGGCTCTGTGCTGACAGCTAGGCACCTGGAGCCTGCTTCAGATTCTTTGTCTCCCCCTCTCTCTACCCCTCCCCTGCTCACACTCTGTGTCTCTTCGTCTCTCAACAATAAATAAATGTTAAAAACTTTCTTTTAAAGTAAGAAACCTTTACTATGTTAACTGTCTTTATTTCACATCTTGAATCTTTTACCTTCCTAGAGGTGCTCGACTCAGTAAGATCTTAGTCTTAAACCAGAAATGGCATTTTAGCCAACACGCTTTGAGGAATTGGTTGGTACAAGAATTTAACCACCTGTTTATAGGGGGTGGCCAGGAGTTATAGAGCTGCAGGCTGATTCCTTTTTTTCTGCGCTATTTTGATTTTAAACTATATTTAATGGGCCATTTGAAGGGGGAGTTTTGCCACCTGGGGGAGCATTCCAGAAAACTGCATTAGTTGCTGGGCGTATGAATATCAAAGTCAGTTTTATACTGCAAAGAAGCTGCAAAAATTGTGAGGGGGAATGACCCAGAAAATCCAACTAAGGCAGGTTCCCCCTGAAGTCTAAACTTCTGGCAATATTTATAAAGCAACTTCCATGTCTCCTGTGTGGTCACAAATTTCTCTCCTAAATTGTCAAATGAAACAGAGATATCAGAGTAATTTGTTTAGAAAGCATGTCTCTTTTATTTCTTTCATATGAGAACAAATATCTATCCCACCATCCACATGCTATATAACATGGGTACCATACAGAGACACAAGGTCTTGCATTATGCTTTTTCGTTAAATATTTTGTATGCTTACTCATCCCCCTGGCTTTTCATATGATTTTAAAATGCAAAATTACATTACATACTATTTTTAAAACATGACTCTATAATTATAATTATTTTTCCTGATGAATATTTAAGATTTATGTAATTATTAAATATTATAAATAATGCTTCAAAAAACTTTTTTCATTCATATGCATTCTCCATTTCTTTTTGAGTATTTAACTGCAAAGAGGGAGCTCTTTTTGAATTTTTCTGTTCATTAACACCTAGCTCTCTTCCGCATTTTCCCTCAACATTTTATTCAAATATATCCAGAATTTTTAAGAGCATATAACAGGTAAGTTATATTCAAAAGCAAATAAAACCTTGCCAACACATCTTACTATCTCCTTAGAGTATATTCCACAATATTAATTACTTGTCCAGAACACATGAATATTTTAGAAGCATTAATTTATCTTAACAATGTGCTTTCCAGAAAGATCTTATTAATTTTCATTTTCTGAAGCTGCATTGGACAATGTCGTTCTTACTGCATTCTATGCAATATTACCATTTGTCATTGTTTTTTCACATTTCCTTGTTTGATGGACAGAAAAGCTGCCTTTTTGCTTAATTTTCAATTTGTTAGTTTCTTATAAGAAATGTTTGTATAGGTTTTTAGCTCTTTTTGTCTGTTTTCTGAATATTTTGTTCATGGGCTTTGTCCATATATCTTGTTTGTATCAGTTTTCTTTCTATGATTTGTAAGTGTTCTTTACATAGTTATGATGTAAACTTTTGTCATGAATATTGCTCTTGTGTTATTAGGCACACAAATGGAGGATATTGGTGAAACTTTTTGTGTAGCTGCACTTTTGTGAACTTGAAATGATCATCTCTACTTGATATAATAGCTTTCTACTTGAATCCTCATATATTATACCTGTATCTTAAGAAGACCAGTTTCTGTGCCCTGGAAAACTAAAGTGGTCTTGGAAGAAATCAGAATCCATTACCATTCCAAACCATTAGTCTTGTAGAGCTATCTCAACTGAGTTGTGTCAGGAGAAGCAGAATTTAATCACATCTTATCCATCAAAAGACTGCTTCCTGAGACCAGACAACTCCCTACATCTTCTATTTCCTTCGTAATGAACACTCATATAATGAATGTTCAGCTTAAGAAATAATTATCACTAAAAGATTGAAGCCACCTGTGTTGAATCAACCTTGTGTTGATTACATTCTTCTTATCCTTCCCTAACTAGGAAAAGATACTGTCTTCATGTTATCACTAAGTTTATCATTGCTAAGAATTTCTGCGTAATTATATAGGTATACAATCCTGAAATGTTTAGGATGGTTTTCAACTTTATACATATATATATACATATATATACGCATATGTATATACATGTGTGTACATATATATACATATATATACACATATATATATGTGTATACATATATATGCATATATACACACACATATATATGTGTGTATATATGTGTATATATGTGTATATATATGTGTGTATATATGTGTGTGTATATATGTATATATGTGTGTATATATGCATATATATGTATATATATAATATATATGGTATACACTCATATATTATATGGTATAATATACCAATTATATGGTATAATATACCATATGGTAATATATGGTATACCATATATTATATGTATATATAATATATACATATAATATATATGGTATATACTCATAAGTATAGAACAATATTTCAATATTTTCACCCAACACTATGATTTGAAATTTGCACATATTCATATTTGTTTTATTGTGTTATAGTATTCCGTTGTAAGTATAGTGCTGATGGACATTTAGCTTGTTTTTCTTCTTCTTCTTCTTCTTCTTCTTCTTCTTCTTCTCCTCCTCCTCCTCCTCCTCCTCCTCCTCCTCCTCTTCCTCTTCCACCTCCTCTTCCTCCTTTCCTCCTCCTCCTCCTCTTTCCCCTTTTCCTGTTTCATTATTGTTAACATTGCTGATAGGAACATTTATACATATCTTTGAGTATCTGTGGGAGTTTCTCTAGATCAGAATATGTTCCTTTCTCAACTTGACTTGAAATTTGATTTTCAAGGTCGTTCTACCAGTTTAAATTCCTATCCCTCATTAGAATGTACTATTATCACACCTTTTAATTAGTGATATTCTGATTGCGATCATAGGTGTCTTATGGTTTTAATTTTCATTTCTCTATTATTGAGTGGAGCTTCTTTTTATATGTATATTGACCTTCATCTTTCCTCCTCATTGAATTTCCTCCTCATAGATCTTGCCCAATTTTTATTGGATTGTTTATCTTTTCTTATTGATTTTCAGGAATTTTTAATATAGTCAGTATATTAATATTTGTCAGTTATACACATGGCCACTATCATCTCCCAGATCACAGCTAATTTATTTTTTTATTATGAAGTATTTCATCCATACAAAGTACAGATATGGTGTACATATAGAAGGCTTAAAATATTTAAAAAAAAACCAACCTTGTGCTGAATACACACCATATCATCTGATAATAAAAATATCACCAATGCCTTTGAAGCCTCCTGGATGCCCTTTACTCTTTCTTATGTTAACCACACTTGTGAGTTTTTAAAATTCAATTTAATTAAGACATAGTTGCATACAATAAAATGCACACAAATTTAAGCATAGGGTTGGGTATGCTTTAGCAAGTGTATATTCCCATAATCAAGATAGAGAGCATGTTCATTATCCCCAAACGTTCCTGTGTGTTCTTTTGCAAATAATAGCCCCACTCCTAACTCTGTGCCCTCAAATAACCAAGATAAGCTGTCATAGATTTTTTTTGAGTGTTCTAAACTTTTATACAAATATAATCTTACATTATATTTATATACTTGGTGTCTCTGGCTTCTTTTGCACAGCATGGTGTTTTTGAGATTTATCCATGTTGTTTCATGTATAAGTAGGTAGTTCCTTTTTAGTTCTAACTTGCATGCCATTGTACACCATAATTTGCATACCCATTCTCCTGCTGATGGACAGTTGAGTTTTTTCTATTATTTTTAGCCATTATTAATATATTTACTATAAATATTTATGTACAAGCATGAGTATATACTTTGTGCAGGTGTATGTTGTTATTTCTCTTGGATATATATAGAGAAGAGAAATTTTTGTGTTATATGTAAAACTTACCATATGTAACTGGTGTATGTAAAGTCTATGTTTAACTCAACATTTTCAAAGTGTTTGCATTATGTTACATTCACACCACTTATGCTTCCATTAATCTCTATCCACTAGGTAAGTTTAATTTCTTTTTTCTTTTTTTAAAATTTTAGCTGCTGTGATTTTAATTTGCTTTCCTTGAGGATGAATGCTGTTGAGCATCTTTTCTTGTGCTTATTGGTCATTCATATATTTTCCTTGCTATGTGTCTATTGACATCATTTGTCCTTTTTTTCAGATTAGGTTCTATTTTTATTATTGAGTTAAAAGTGTTCTTCATATATTCTGGATACAAGAGTTTTGTGTGTATATATATGGCACATACATATTATATATAATACATATATGTTTTTAATGTATATTCTTATGTATATTAGACATAGTTTTTCCAGTCAGTGGCATGCCTTTTAATCTTCTTAATGATGTCATTTTTATTAAATTCATTGAAGTAAAATTTATATATAATAACAGCATCCATTTAAAATGCACATGGGATGAGCTTTGACCTATTAAACCACCACCATCATAAATATATGGACCATTTCCATCACCCTGAAAAGTTTTCTTTCCCCTTGGCAATCCATCCTTGCCTCCAATCCTGACCAATCACAAGCAAGAGCTGATCTGCCTTCTGTCAAAATACATTAGTTTGCATCTTTCAGATTTTATAGAAATGGAAACATACCATTTTTATATCTGATTCTTTCACTCAGCATCGTGATTCACCCATGGAGATTCATCCAGTTGTTACCTGGTTTAGGAGTTTACGACTTTTATTGTGACATACTATTCCATTGCATAGATTGATTTTGCCACATTGTGTTCATCCATTCTCTAGGAGATGGGTATTTGGATCGCATCTTATTTTTTCGTATTGTCAATAAAGCCTTTAGGAATATTTAAGTACAAGTCTTTGTGTAGGTATCTATTTTCATTCGTTTTGGGTAAATACTTAGGTGGGTTCATGTAGTAGGCTTGTTTAACTCATATTTATTCAATTTCTCGTGTTCTTATTTGGGTTTTTAAGAATTTTTTTCTTGGATGTAATTTTTTATCAGTTATTTGTTTTCCCAATACTCTGTCCTATTCTATGGCTTACCTATAGTTTTACTAGTGGTGTCTTTCCAAAAGGAAATGCTTTTAACCTAAATGTAGTCCAACTTAACTCCTTATTTTATGGTTAATGCTGTTGGTGTTGTATAAAAATTTCTTCCTAAGTTTCTATCTAGAAGCTCTATAGGTTTAGCTTTGACCTTTAGTCTTGTGTTTCATTTTGAGTTCATTTTTACATGCAATGTGAGGTACCCGTTGACGTTCATTTTTTTTTTCTATATGGACATCAATTGTTTCAACACTATTTGCTTAAAAAGAAAAACACTTTCATTTCCTCTATTACCTCAATATATTTTATGAAAATCAGTCGACCATATATGTTTGAATCTATTTCTGGACTCCCCATTCTGTTCCATTGATTTCGATATTTACACTTTTATAAGTACCATAAACTAGGACTGGACTAAGAGACAGGAAATAAATGATAAGCCCAACAACAAACACCAGCAAAGCCTTTCCAGCTTTACAAGAGGATGATAATTTCTTTCCAAAGTGGTTGCACTAATTTACATTCACACAAGTGTAACGAGATGACCTGATTAATGTGTCATATGCATACAAACTCTTAGGATCATGTGCCTTTTAAAGTTTGGGGTGTTTGTTTGTTTGTTTGTTTTCTGCAGTGTAGTTCATGCAAACTGGTATCCCTTTGTGGTTTTATTTCTTGGTAAACAAACACCAACATTTGCTGGTAATTTTTTTTTGCTGAGTCTGGATTTTTATTTGTCTTTGAAATACCTGTTCATATCTGCTCTAGGCTGTAATGGAATTAAATTGTATAGATTAATTTGGAGAGAATTAAGTTCTTATAATATAGAGCAAACCTATTAAAAATCATTTACTTTTTGTCTTCCTTAATACCATTAAATAAGGATTTATCATTTTGTCCATGTATCTTTGTTGTTAGACTTGTCCCAAGGTTATTGTTTCTAACATTTCGGGAATGCAAGTGGTATGTTCAAATTATATTTTGTAATTATGTATTGAGGGTGTATAAGAAACACAACAGATGAACATAGAGGAACGGAAAGAAAAATGAGATAAAAACAGAGGGAGGCAAACCATAAGAGACTCTTCAATACAGAGGACAAACTGGGGTTTACTAGAGGGGAGGTGTGTGTGGGGGATGGACTAAATGGGTGACGGGCATTAAGGAGGGCACCTGTTAAGATGAGCACTGGGTTTTGTATGTAAATGATGAATCACTGGGTTCTCTCCCGAAACAATACTACACTATGCTTTAGCTAACTTGAATTTAAATAAATAAATTTAAAATTAAAAAAAAGAGTTATAAGAAAACTTTGGGGTGAAAAAAAACTTCACCTTACTTTTTATTTTGGTCTTACATCCAGAAACCTAACTGCACTTTTTAAATTCTTTTTTTAAATAGTTTTTAAATTCTTAATTTCAGTAAATTAACTGTTGACAGCCCCAGGCTTCTTTTATGTATATATTATTAATATTCTCCCTTATGATCAGGATTTATTTGCTTACTTTTTTTCTTACTTTACTGGTAAAGACTTCCAATAGAATATTGAATAAAAGTGATAGCTATTTTTTTTTTTGCTTGTTTCTGATTTAAAAGCAGTGCTTCTAAGTGTTTATTGTAAAGTCTAATGAGTTTTTGATAGATAATCTTTATTAGGATAGAGACTTTCCTTCTATAGAGTCCAAGTTTTAAGAGAGTTTTACTATTATTACAAATAGATGCTAAATTTTATCAATTTTTCCCTTCTATTGAAGAAATATCATAAGGATCTCCCCCTTTCATCTGTTAATGTGAGCAACCATTAAAAGGTTTTCTAAAATTAAATCAATGTTGAATTTGATTCTCCTCTCGGCAATCACTCATTGTCTTTATTGTGTCAGGTATTTTTGCTATGATCTGGGAGTAAGTACACAACAATGAAGAAAGAAAGAGTGATGATTAAAGCCTTCATTATTAGAAGAAAGCAAAACGAAACAAGCACACAAATATATAAGATGACATTTGGCGATAAGTGTTTTAAACACAAATGAAACAAGGTAGAGATTGGTAGGTGCTTGTCTTAAGTCCATTTAGGCTGATGTAACAAAATACCAGACCAGAAGTGGATAAAGAATAGAAAGGATATTTCTCACAGTTCTGGGATTTGGGAAGTCCAAACTTCAGCGGTCTCATTCTGGTGAAGCACCAGTGCGGTCTCATTCTGGTGAAGACCCTTATCTTGGTCCGGAGTGGAGTCTTCTTTGCTGTGTCCTCAAATGGTGGACATTTAATATTTACATTTGGGGGTGGAGGGTACAAACATTCAAACCACAGTGTTCCACCCTTAGCTCTCCATTTTGAAGCAGGTGTTTATGAATGTCCTGTCTGATGGAGGGTCTGGGTGGCTCAGTCCGTTGAGCGTCCAACCTCGGCTCAGGTCATGATCTTGAGGTCCGTGGGTTCCAGCCCCGCGTCAGGCTCTGTGCTGACAGCTCAGATCCTGGAGCCTGCTTCAGATTCTGTCTCCCTCTCTCTGTGCTCCTCCCTCCCCTCACTCTCTCTCTCTCTCTGTCTCTCTCTCAAAAATAAACATTAAAATAAATTATGAATGTCCTCTCTGATAAAAATGCCATTTCAACAGAGACTAGAAGGGAGTAAGAAAATGAACTGTGTGTATATATGCAGGGAGAGCTTTCCAGGCAACGGCAATGGGCAGCGTCAGGGCCCCGCAGCAGAAACACAGAGGACCGGCTGGTCTTTGTGACCAGGGGAGGGAGCAGTAACAGTATGAGTGGTAGTGGATAAAGTCAAAGAAGCAGCAGAATGTCAAATTATGTAGGTTCTGAATAATCAGATGCTTCCTCATAGGGCCTTCACCATGGTCAGAACTAGGCTGTTTTTCTGAAGTAGAGAAAACACTGGAGACTTGGAGTGTGACTTAATCTTTAATACAGTACTCTACCTTTTTTGTGAAAGATGGGGAAAATGTAAGAGGTCAGAGGTAGAAGCAAGCAGGAAGTTAAGAAGTTGGTGCAAGACTACAGATGACAGAGGAAGGTTACTTGGGTAAGGAAAAAAGGTGTGGATTCTGTGCATATACTGAATGTCCCTAAAAATAGCAAATACTTTTATAACACTTAGTATTTTCCAGGTACTCTGCTAAGGGCTATGTAAATACATACACATTTCATTCACTCCTAACAATTTCAGAGGGTAACTGCTATCATTGCTTTAATTTCTGATTTAAAAGCAATTAAGAAATTGAGGTACAGGGAGGTGAAATACCTGTTTGTGTTTTATTTATTTTATTTTTTAATGTTTTATTTATTTTTGAGAGAGAGAGAGAGAGAGACAGAAAAAGACAGAGCGTGAGCTGGGGAGAAGCAGAGAGAAAGGGAGACACAGAATCCTAAGCAGGCTCCAGGCTCCCAGCTGGCAGCACAGAGCCCAACACGGGGCTCAAATTCATGAACTCATGAACTGTGAGATCATGACCTGAGCTGAAGTCAGATGTTTAACAGACTGAGCCACTCAGGCGTCCCCCTCACCCCCACCTGTTCATGTTTTAAAAGGGTCAAGGGATAGACTGGTGGCCCAGAAACAACAAACAAGGTCTACCTCTAAAGATAGCACTAGGGAAGTGTCCCAGGCCACAAGCTGACATACAAGAACTCAATGGGGGGAGATTTACACGTTGCCTGAGGCCCCAGTGGGGAGGGCCAAAGAAGCTTTAATTGCTATTAAAGATGTGTTGCTTAGGATAGAAATCTCCACTCTTAGAAAGAATACAAGAAGATCCCCTTATTGAAGCTAATGGAAGAGGAGTAGAATTATAAAATTTATTCTATTGTTACTGTTAATCAATATTTTAAAAGGGATAGCTAGTTTTCCTGAGTCTGAGAGTCACAGTGAGCTTTTCTGTAATAGACAGAAGGAAGAAAAAGAAGTGGAGGAGCTGAGATTCTTGCTGTATTCTCCTGCTCTGTTTACACAGAATGATTATTATTTAAAATGAAAGCTGAATCTGAATGTTCTTGGCTGAATGATAGAAAACTCCTTTCCTCCTCTTCTTCCTCTTCCTCCACCTCCTTCTTCATCAAATGAGGCTCTGTGCATTGCTAGTGTGATGGCACCAAAGACCACGTTTTATTTCTTGCAGAAAACTGTCAATCACATGCTTCTGAAATTCCCTCAGCGTCCTAGCTGCTTATGCACACTTGGTCATTTCTATCATTTCCCCAAGAGTGAAGTCCTCCAGATCCCTTAGGTATTTTTTGTTCATCTCAGATTTATCTTCAGTTTTTTTTTTAAATGGTTTTCCAAATGCTTGGGGAACTAGAGTTTAAGAGAGAATAAAATATCAGTAAATACAGAAGAAAATATTTTAGGTATATGAAATGTACATGTGTATGAAAATATTCTATGTGCATGCACAAACATATATATATATACTTATTTGTAGATATGTATGCATATAATATGTACATGCGTTATATGTAAATATACCAAATATGTGCATACATATGTATACACATATATATATATTTATATTATATACTTATACGATGTAGATTTATAACACATATAGTTATATGCAATATTACATGTTTTAAGTGATTATATGTTATCTAGCATATGATGCAATATATACATTGTATATAAAGGTTGAGAATTTTTCAAAATCCTAAACAGCATATATTAGGTAGCCACATCTCTGAATTTGGGTGTGTACTTACAATTTGTAAGACTTGGGGGGATCTGGTGAGTGGGCTGAAAAATCAAGTCTAAATGGTCTGCAAGGACTAGATCAGAATGTGGAACAGACAAACCCAGACATTTGTGCTCCAGCTGAACATAGCTCTAAATATTTATGGAAATAGGTTATGAATAGAGAACTATATTAGGAAACTTGGGGGCAAATAGTATTATAATAAATGGCCTCTGATTTGTAGTTTACAGTAAGATTAGCAAGGTAAAATACACACATATAATGAAAGACAAAGGCAATGTAAGGGCATATTCCATAAGAATGACCTAGTCAAAAAGACATAATTTCAGAGGAAGGAAAAATGACTTTTCACTGAGAGACGAGAGACCAGAGAGGACTTTCGAAAGAAACTAAGATTTGAATTTGATGCTGAATACTGCATATGCTCTATATAGACAGAGGGATGAGGATACAAGCCTGTTTAGATCTGCATCGATCCTCTGCCTTGACTCCCAACTTTGTCTGCTTACGGTTTCTCCTTGAGTTTTGGTCAGTATCAGTCTTTCATTAATCATCAAGGACATCCAGAATCCCAGTCTCAGCCTTACCTGGCTCGGCACTCTTGGAATTAAATCTTTTTTTTTAATTTTTTATGTTTATTTGTTTTTGAGAGAGAGAAAGACAGAGCACAAGCTGGGGAGGGGCAGAGAGAGAGAGAGAGAGAGAGAGAGAGAGGGAGGCACAGAATCTGAAGCAGGCTCCAGGTTTCGAGCTGTCAGCACAGAGCCTGATGGAGGCTTGAAGTCACAAACCGTGAGATCATGACCTGAGCCAAAGTTGGACGCTTAACCAACTGAGCCACCCAGGTTGCCCAGAATTAAATCTTAACTGAAAAGATCCTACTAGCTGGGCGTAGGCCAAGACTGTCATCTTTGTTTTCTCCTGCATCTTCTCTCTACCAGGGACATGTTAGATACTCAGCAAATGTTTGGTTAATGCAAAAATGGATTGCCATTCAACCTGAAATCTTCTGCCTTTCCCTCTCATCCTGCAGCAAATCACAGTTTAGCTTACGGTGCTGAACACAGAACTGGATATGTTATTAGATTTATGTCCCAATGACCAGAATCCACAGCAACTATCACCCTTTACTAAAGTCCAGCCTACTGGGCAGGTGTTGACACTGCACTTGGCTTGTCACTTCCTTCATCCAGGGTGTATTGCCATGAATGGCCAGATCGCCATGGGGACAGGGCTGCTGCCTGCCTGTGTTTGAATATTCCTTGCCAACCAGGCTTGCCTCCTTTTGTGCTCTGTGCAGTGATTTTCACCATCATCTCTAGTTCCAAGGCCTTTCCAATATCAACAACAGCTTGAACCATGTCTAAACTGCTAAATACTGTACAATGGCCGTCTGACACATTTCAGGACAACTTCTGTTCCTGGCTTTTTTTTTTTTTTTTTCAAATCGGTTATTATCAAGTCATGGTTTCCTTCCAGGTGATCATTTCAAATGGAAGGATTGGCTTGAGACATGCAAAGAGGCATGAACATTCTGAACGTGTTCCCAGCACAGCGAGTGGGTGGAACAATTTAAATAGAGAAGTTGTCCTCACCCCAGTAAGGATAAACACCCTTTTTAATGGCAAACATTTATAAATTTTTTATTATCCTGAGATAAAAAGAAAAAGTGATGTAACATTCTGCACAGGTAGCTTCAAAATATCAACACTGTGCCCTAACTGTAATACAAAGGAGAAATAGAATAAATGGGTGTTAATTAGAAATGTGGATGATCATAGTTCACTGGATACAAATGTTCCTAAGTAGCCAGGTTGGTATTTTCTCTCCTCTGAGTCACAATTTATTCCAAGACATTTTGTATAGCAACTCCTGTTTTCCTTTTAGATCTATATTCTAAATCCTTATTGAGCATCAACCACACCCCAGGCTATAACACTGCTATTAAACTCCTCCACATGGCAGATGAGGAAGATGAACAGGTTAAACCAAATTTTCCCAAGCCTTGTTGTTGGGAGGCAAGGGAACAAAGTTTCAAAAGCAAACCTGCCGGTTCTTCCACAACCAACAGGAGAAGCCCCTGCATTGGGTGGATGTAGTCGCTTGAAGGCAGCCGTGGGGGGAGTTTCTAAGGACAGAGCTGGTATACTATTTCTTTTTAATTTGGCTGCTTGTTACATGGGCATGCTCAATTTGTTCAGGGAGCTTTACAGTTATGATTGTGCTACGTACACTTTTCTCTACATATGGTATTCATCAATGAAAATTTGGAGGAAACACACACACACACACGTTAGGATCTGAATCCAAACAATTGCTTATGCCTGCAGCCAGACTTTTAAAGAATCTCCACTCCAAATATCATATCCTCTTCTTTGCATGCTTTCTTTTTAAACCATTTTATTAGCACTGGTCTGCCTTTGAGAGGTGACTTTTTAGACCCTCCTTTACTGGGCAACATTAAGAAAAATCAGATTCCTCTGGGGAGGTGGGTGTGAGAAGAAAATTTTGAGATACTGATCCTAACATGAGCTCTACACGAACTCAAAGGTTCTATGGGTTCCAGGGGTGCTTGGGTGGCTCAGTCGTTTAAACACCCTACTTTAGTTTAGGTCCTGATCTCACGGTTCGTGAGTTCGAGCCTCGTGTCAGGCTCTGTGCTGACAGCTCAGAGCCTGGAGCCTGCTTCAGATTCTGTGTCTCCCTCTCTCTCTGCTCCTCCCCTAATCACACTCTGTCTCAAAGAGAGAGAGTTTACTTTAGTTCTGAAACTAAAGATGGGGCCCGTGGAGACCTCCAACAGAGGAAGTTTGCTGCATCAGAGTAGTCAGATGGGAATTTTGTGTGAGAAGCTGAAACTTGTTCTCTACATGAAAAATTGTGGATTAGATTGCTTTCTGGTGACCTAGCTTTAGAACTAAGATGGTATTTAGGAATTTGGGGCACCAAATTTCACTTGAACAATATTGAGAATCCTAAACAATGAAGGAGGTGGTAAATATGCATTTAATTTAATTCAATTGAAAATAGAAAAGAGAGATAAAAGAACGAGATGCCATCTGCCATATTGTTCTACCTCAAGCCATGGAAAGAGTTAAGTCTGAAATGGTCGGTAGTTGTTGAGGTCATACTCATGACTTTAAAGACTTTCCAGCCCCTGAGGAAGTGAAACATGTATTTCTAGGCAATGGATCAGTGTGTATCTTCACCAGAGAAGAATTTGAAGAATTGAGGGGCCTCCAATTCTTGATCTCAGTTCAGGTCTTGATCTGAGTCATGAGTTCAAGCCCCATGCTGGGTGTGGAGCCTACTTAAAAAAAATTAGAAAAGAATAATTTAAAGAATTAAATGAAGAGCAAAAAGAAAAGTGATTAGAGAAGATATGCTAACAAAGTTATATTCAAATAGCATGTGCACTCTGTTATATTTTATGTCATCAAAACATTTTCCAAGAATCCATCTAAATATTCCAATCAGTCACCTTGCAAGCTGACGTTACAACATAATGTCCATGCCATACTGAACTTTGTTTTCTTTCTTCGCCTCAGTAATGCTCAGAAACGACTGATGTTGTCAGATGAAATGAAAATTTGTTACCAGATGAAAAGGAAAGTAGAATACAATAAGCTTTTTTTTTTTAATGTTTATTTTTAAGAGCAAAAGAAACAGCGTGAGCGGGGAAGGGGCAGAGAAAGAGGGACACAGAATCCGAAGCAGGCTCCAGGCTCTGAGCTGTCAGCACAGAGCCCGACGCGAGGCTCGAATACATGAACCATGAGATCATGATCTGAGCCAAAGTCAGGTGCTTAACCAGCTAAGCCACCCCAGGTTCCCCGAACTTTCTTTTTTAAACCGGTGTTTACCTAGCACAAAGTTAATATTTTGGTGGAAAGGTAGCTTTATGTTTCTTGTTAGGATGAAGACTTTGTTACATATTTTCTTTAGTCCATACTATAATCCCCGTATTATGTTTTGCTTTAAAGATGAAGACACTGAGGCCTACAGAGGATAACGTGCCCACTCATGTCGATGACACCACAATTCATAGCCAAACAGATCCAACATTGCCCCTGTGAAGCTCCTGAAGCAGAAGCCTTGTAGGAGACATAGACCGTGTTTAAAACAAAAGCAAGGATTCCCCAGGGGGGCTCAGTCGTTCAGCATCCCGTGCTTGACTTTGGCAGAAGTCATGGTCTCATAATTTGTGAGTTGGAGCCCCCCCCCCCCCTCCAGGGCTCCATGCTGACAGCACAGAACCTGCTTGGGATTCTCTGTGTCCCTCTCTTTGCCCCTCCTCACTCACATTCTCTCTTTCTTTCAAAAATAAATAAATGTTAAAAAGTTATATATATATATATATATATATATATATATATACATATATATATATATATATATAAACAAAAATAAAATTTCAGAACATTCTCCATAGGATTTCCACAAGGAAAGAACAGAAAGGAAAAGTATGTGAAGACGTAATAGAAGAAATTTCCCCTGACCTGAAAGACTGCACGTTGCCAGGAATGTTTCCGACTATGTGAATAGTACCTTGCTACATTAAGCTTTCCTTTTTCAATGTTAACAGTCCCCCCCCCACCCCGCCTTGTGTTCGAATTTTCTGTGTTTGGTTCAATGCTTTCTCTCACAGAGGTGGATTGCCTTGCATATTTGAGAATTCTCAGTCATCTTTCCATATTTGTGAACGAGAATCTGCCTTGTTCAGTCTTGGTAGCAGGACATTTTCTCAAGCCCCCAGGTTCTGTTTGTATGACACCACTGCTTGTCATCTTGAGATTATTCTGAACTCTGATGGAAAAAAAATCACTTTTTAAAGATTCTGTCCTTCACTTGCATGTGTTAGCAATTTTCTCAGCTCCCAGGTATTTTATCGTCTCTTCTGCTCTTTCCATCAGCTTTCCATCTCTTACAAATGCTACAAGGGCCACATAGGCTAATGGCACCCCTCCCATCTTTCCAGCCCTGCTAATGATTATGTATTTATTCATTTGTTAACATACCTAATTTGTTAAAACATACACATACGTAAACTTTCATATAAGCATGTAACTCGATTAATTTTTATTTTTTTAAAAAAATGCTCCACTCAGTTTTTGAGAGAGAGACAGAGACAGAGTGTGAGCATGGGAGGGGAAGAGAGAGGGGGAGACACAGAATCCAAAGCAGGTTCCAGGCTCTGAGCTGTCAGCCCAGAGCCGAAGGCGGGGCTCAAACTCATGAACCGCTACACCATGACCTGAGCCCAAGTTGGACGTTTAACTGACTGAGCCATCCAGGGGTCCCAACTTGATTAATTTGTAGAAAGAGTGCACTTGTATAACCAGCTCACAAGTTAAGAAAAAGATACTTAACAGATATCTCAGAAACCGTCCTTCTGTGCGTGTATCATGACTAGTGAAAGGAACAATCCAAATGACAGCCCTGCCTTAGTTTAAAGCTAGGTTCTCTTTTCCGCTTATTATGGATCTTTGATAAGAAATACAATTGCTGAGAAGTCTGTTTTGCTTGCTGTTTGCTACGAGCATTGTGAGGCCTTTCCTGAATGTAACCCGCTGTGTAGTAGAATGGGTTGTAAACCTTCCTAAATGTAGTCTGATATGTAATGGAATGAGTGATTGTACATAAACTAACCGGCATTTCTCGCTTCTGTAAACCTGCTTGCTTAGCACATTCCTCACCTACCCTCCCCTCTTCCCCCTTCCCCTTCTTCCTCCCGCCACAAGTAACGGACAAAGCCTTCCCGCCAAAGGACAGACAAAGGACGCCCAATCAGAGAACAACAAATGTCCTTACTTTAAAATCAACTAATCAGGCCCCTCATAATTTGAAACCTCCCCTGTGCTATTTGTCTCTGTCTATAAAAACGCTGTACCAACCCTGATCGAGGCCTCTTGCGTCACCGGCGACGGGTGCGCAGAGGACCAGGTTCGAACCTGCAATAAACGACCCTTGCCGCTAGGCTTTGACTTACGACTCTGGTGGACTTTTGTGGGAGGTTTCGGAACTTCGGGCATTACAACTAGCTCTCGCCTCACCCATGGCATCCGCTTCCTGACACCATATTAGTTTTGTCTGTTTGAATGCATTATACAAGCAGGTTCCTATATTATATATTTTGTGTCTTCAAGGAACTTCAGCCTCATATTTGGAGATTTCCCCATACTGTTACATGTGTTTACTTCATTTGTTCTCATAGTTGCACATGTTATCAACATGAAATTATTACCCCTTTGTCTATACTTTCTACTGTTGCTGGGCATTTAGATAGTGTTCAGTTTGGGATTATATGAATAAGGCCGATATGAACTTAGTATTATACGTCTTTCTCTGAACATATGTATGAGTTTCTTTTAGGAGTATACCTAGGAGTCAAATTGCTGGTTTTCATTTCATTTATTAAACATGTGCTGTCACTTCAATAGGTTTTAAAATAGAGGAAAAATAAGTACATTGGATTAATCTGCCATTTTTTACTTGAAAGCCTAATGCATGGTTTTGACTGATAAAATCATTTAAAATCCAATACTAATGACACTGCTGACACTTTTTGACTTTTACATAAACCAGAATGAGGAAACTTTGAGTTCAGCACTATTAAAAATAAAACACACCCAAACTTGTAAACACTGAATATTTCTTTTTATTCTCTCTTAATGCTTCAGTGTATATTTAGCTTCCAGAATTATTTAAGAAAGGCATGTACAGAAAATCCATTATTAAACTTGTTTTTCGAAAATCCTGATCTTATCATCTCTATAGGGCTGCAGTTGAAAACAAAAACAAAAAGAAACAAAAAAAGAATTCCATGGCCGATTTTTTTCTTGCTTGCTGTTTTGATTTGTATTTGTTCAATTATGCATCTCTGAATGAACCTAGCCTCTCTTCCTCTAACCTTCTTCTGAACTTAAATGATTTGTATGTGGTGTAATCATATTTCCTGGTCCCATGGCACTCCAGAGTCTAACTGTGTATGCCTCCCTCTCATTTCCATACAGAGAACCAAATGCTTGGCCAACTTCCCTAATTAGAGTCGCTGGGCCCCTGTGGCCTCCTGGCAATACCCTCTCTTCCCAGCATTCTTCCAGTTTTGCCGGTTTTTTTCCATCTCTCCCTGCAGTAGCCTCTCCTCCACTTTCCCCTGCCTCTAAGGAGCTGGCTTCAACATTTGTTTATATACCAAAATAATTGAGGGCTAAATTAATTTTCAGCTTTAACTTATCAAGCTCCTTTTCAATTGTGGTAGTTCTCCCCCTTCAGACTCTGGACTTTGGCAATTAGCAAAGGTTTTGAAAACAGCAAGTGCACGATAGGTATTGATTGACCGGTTGATGGACTGTGTCCTCCAGGCCTGGAGTCTCTGATTTTATGATTGATTGACTTGCTGGATTTTCTTCTTCACGGGTTCCCCATGCCGGATCACTAAATCACACAGAAAGCCATTGAGCGTGTTTGTAAAGCCCATTCTTTTAATATCTCTGCTTCTTTTGTAAAAGAGGCTTAATGGAAGAATGAATACAAACTCCTTCACTATGAGTTTTGTAAATGACAGGAAACATATTTCATATCTTTTTATATACTAAATACTCGATATATTGGCGAAGACATAGCAGAAGCTAAAGTTTAGGGGAAATATGATTGTGAAGTATGTTGGACAGCCTCAAGATGGTGATTAATGGTCTCCACTTCCTGATATGTATGCTGTGTTTGACCCCCCCCCCCACCTAAGCATAAGCCAGCCTAGTGACTTGATTTCAAATAATAGAAAATAGCAGAGATGGTGGGATCTCACCTTAGTGGATGGTTATAAGAGATTGTAAGTTCCATATTGCTAGCAGAGTCTCTTTATTGACTGTCCCCCATGCTACCTTTAATAAAGCAAACTGCCATCTTGAAGAGGCAAGGAATTAAGGGCTGCCTCTGTCTAACAGTCATCCAGGAACTGAGGCCATTAGTCCAACAGCCCTTGAAGAATGAATTCTGCCAACAACCACATCAGCCTAGAAATGAATTCTTTCCCCGTTGTGCCTTTAGATAAGATTCCAGACCAGACCAATACCTTAATTATAGCCTTTTGGAAACTCTGAAATAGAAGACTCAAATAAGTCATGCCCAGACTCTGATCCACAGCAAGTATGAGATAATAAGTGTGCATTGCTTTAAGCCACTAAATTTATTATAATCCATTATATAGCAATAGATAATGAATACAGAATGGTCATGTTTGTGGAGTGTCATCTCTGTACTGGACCTTGGAAGAGAGCTGCCTGATGCACAGAACCTCCTTTTGCCTTAACAACCATTCTGCAAGGTATGGCTTTGGTTGGCATATAGGCATGACTCTACATTGCAAAGACATAGAAAAAGCAGTAGTTGAGAGAAATTAGCCTAGCCTGCCCAATACCACACAGAGCCAAGATTCCAAAACCTGAACTAGATCCTATGAAAATGGGAATAGGAAAAAAGGAAAGAGAGACCTCTGTGAGTCCTGGTTCCATGTGTCAGGAATAAGATAGGGGATTGAGCTTTAGGTAACACAGGTGAAACTGGCCTCCAAAATACAAGAGAAGGTGAAATATTAACAGGGTCTAAGTTGTGATATACAGAAATAATACTCTAGGGGAGGTAGAAAATCAGTTTGAACTCTCTAGTGTTGCCTAAGAATCAGTTGGCTAATGAAGTTATAGAAAGAATTCAAAAAAGAGCCACAGAGATGGTGTCCAATTTTTTTTTTCAAAATCTGCTGCAAGAAATTTCTTTTCCTACTCATTTTTTCCAGGAAGGCAATGTTTTACATTGCTGAGAGGTTCTTAGGCTAGCTAGAAATATAGGTAACAATAATGCAGCTGAAATGCTATACATTTGTAATGAAACTAACAGAATGCCAGACACTAGAAATGATACATATTAGACAACAACAACGAAATAAACCCCCATAAGAGAAAAATAAATTGCTTAACTAAATTATTTCCTCAAGAAAGTCAGCTGTAACGGAAAATTTATGAGGATTCTGGGCTTTTGTAAGAGTTTTAAAAACTGCTACCACTAACCATATATTGTTACTTCTAATTTCTTTACAAAACAACATATTTTTTCTTGATACAAATATATTGCTAGTACTATTCTCATTCACAACAGGCATGAATAGGGATACACAGAGTGAGGTGTTTTGTTTAGAGATAACTAGATAAGAAGTTGGAAGAAGGAGTGCAAACGAGAAAGGGATTAAGAAAATAACTGGGTACAAAATAAAACAACAAAATAAAATGTTTGCTGGTAAAAGAATCGGCTGAGTTAGATGTATTAGTAAATCCATCTCGGGAACAAATTGGAAAGCTAACTCCACAAATTACCTTCTGTATATGGCTTGTCAATTCCTGGGCCTCAGATTTCTCATCTTAAAACTCAGATTATAATGTTTGCTTCTACATTAAATGGCCTAAGGTAGATGGCAATTTCTTGTAGTGTAGTAGACTCAGAATGATGTCTGTTCAATCTGAAACTTGAGTCTGTGTTACCTTCATAAAGGGGAATAATGGAAGTCATAAAGAAAAAAACATTTGGATCATCATCTTCCCATGATAGATTTCTTTGGTGAAGGTGGAAGAGAGCTAGAAAATGGAAAAGAACAGATCAAACAGAGGCAAAGCCTAGAAAACGTGGCCGAGCCCAGCGAGATGTCTAGCAAACACATTTCCTCTTCCTCTCAAGGCAAACTATGTGACTCCCTTACAGGTGAGAGAGACCATGTGAGCAGTTCTTGCCAATGGAGAGTGAGTGAAAGTGATTTGTTTACAGTTAAATAATAAAAGTTGTACCTAAGTGTGTCTTCCCCATGTGTCTCCTCTTTCCCATCTGCCAGCTGGGTTATAACTGGGAAACGCTGAGCTGTGTTTTGAAGAAGGGCTACCAGATAAGAGCAGCCTGAGTCCCTGAATGTTGGCCTAGAGCATGGGCTGAGTCCCATATTGACTCCTTTGGACCGAATATGAATGAAAAAGAAAGCCTTAGTGTGTTGATCCATTCAGAATATGGAATTGTAAAGGCAACTCCTATTATTTACAAATAGAGCATAAATGGGAGAAAAACAGGGGCATTGTGTAGCCAACGCTGAATTTATGTTTGTTTGGGAAGTAAAAGTCTAGGTTCCGAGAACACATAAAAACTCATTGATAATTTTTTTTGTGTGTGTCATAGAAATATTCCCCTTGGATTCCTGTCAGTGGTCAATTTCTCCTGTCCATTGAAAATCATTGTATTTACAACATAATTCTGCATGTGTGGCCATTAGATACGAACGGGATACCAGCATACTGCCCAGACTGATTGCTCCAAAATGGATTCCCAAAGCGGGTGAGGAACCTCTCGACCGGAGATGAGTTTATTTGGAAGCTAGCAAAGTGCAAGAGTGTGTTTTTTGAGTTATTTGCTTAGGAGCTCAGAATTTAAACTTGCAACATTGGCTCAGCCACTCGTTTAAGGTAATAAAAGTTGCTTCCGTTGGAGATATAATATTCAGAATACCCATTGTGTATATTTTTCCAATTAATTGGACTTTAATTACTTTGCAGAAAATCTATAAAAGAGTCATCAAAGTTTTCAAGATGAGAACAAGCTGGTACATATTCCATTTACCTTCCTAAATCTATCTCACTGTGAAACTTAAAAAAAAAAAAACAATAGCCAATTTAATTTTCTTCTGTTGAGGTTTATAAAAGACCCAATAGAGGCTACTATCTCTAATTTTTAACAGAGATAGCTCTATTTAGAAATATAAATGCTGAGAAGGAAAACAGTCTCCGAAATACTGTTTTAAATCAAGGTGACCCTTTATATTAATTTCTTACAGTGCCTTTGAGTATATGTATGTGTACACAAATGTATATATATGTGAATATATATGTGTGTGTGCAAATATTTTGCATACACACACACACACACACACACACATGACTACATCAGTATTCAGCCCAAGCAAGGTAAAAGATTCCAATAAGGATATAGTAACATCAAACTAATTTCTTGATTTTTCTATATCCATATCAATTATTTTTT
This sequence comes from Acinonyx jubatus, assembly GCF_027475565.1. Taxonomy (NCBI): domain Eukaryota; kingdom Metazoa; phylum Chordata; class Mammalia; order Carnivora; family Felidae; genus Acinonyx; species Acinonyx jubatus. The sequence goes on along the minus strand of NC_069386.1, from coordinate 8,322,426 downwards.
TGAGTATTTTCTTCCTTTTGAAGGGGGCAACTAAAATGATTATACAGGTAAAATATGTTGAATTAAATGCATTTAATCTCTCTCTCTCTTTCTATATATATATGCGTGTATATATCTATATCTGTATCTATATATATACATACATACATACATACATATAGTGGGGTGGAGGGTAGAGATACACCATTGAATTAGACATGATGGTTTGTCTTGAAGGAAATTATTTGCCGTCAGCTGGTAAGAAAGACTTGGGTACCAGTGAGGAACAAAGGAAGGATGAGAGATCTGGAAGAGAGGGAAACAGTGCTGAATGTGCTGGGGCTGTATTCTGCCATTTCCTCTGTACAATATTGGTGTTAAAATGGGGGAGGAGCCATTTTTAAATCCCATCCTAAACATGTCCAGTGTGGTCAATGACAAATATTATTTTTGGCATTTGCAGCAGCGGAGCAGACCAGACGGGGAGCTAGAAGCGAAATAAAAAGTGAAACCTGAAATTAAAAACACGTCAAAATCCATCAGTTTGGTATGGCTGAAATATATTCTTACCTAGTGGGAACTGATTGCCCTTGAGGGTGTCTCAAATCTCTTTCCAGCCCTGCACTTTGATGCTTTAAGATCCTGAGCTGGGAGATAATTGGCTGAATATTTTGCCTTTGATTTGGAATTTCTAACCCTCCACCCAGTCCTGTATGTTGTTGCTACAATGTTTATTTTCTGACCTGGGCCACTTGCACCTACTTCGTGATACTGTTGGGTACTTTCCTGTAGCCTGAATTAGTTTAATGGTCCTGACAATGAATTTCCAAGTAATTGCAATGGCTTCACTCCATGATATGTCTCTCAGGGCACTCTTGGAAATTAAATGTTACTTCTCAACAGTTATTTGCTTACTTCATCCCCATTTTGTTAAATAATCATAAAAACCCTTTTGAATTTAAATATGCGTGCTCTATTATCTGAAAGGTTTGGCAAGATGAAGAGGTTGGGTGAAACTAAGCTGACACCATGCTCTCTTTGCTCTCTCACTGGATGTTCCATTGGTATTGTGTTCATCTTAGGCTTTATGGAGCTTACTTACTGCTCTGTGCCCACTGGGGTCCTGCTTTCTTTACAACAACTGTAGCAGAAATACCTGCTGTTTAGAAGTGGCTTGAGCCTTTCAACAACACTGAAAATACTTCAACCTAGTTTACAGCAAAGGAAGAAGTTGAATATTCTTTTGTATTGGAGGACTTTTCCACAGGATTTCCAAGGATTTATTCTGATTGAAAAAAATAGGCAGTGTCCTAAGACACCTGCAGGTGATCTTGTAACAATGATTACACACCTTTTCTGAGTCCAGTTGATGAGAAGGATTTGCCCCTCCTGTTGGAGTCCTTTCCTTCTAGAGGAGTTGTGGAGGTTGTCCACCTGTACAATTGGAGGGGAGGAAGTTGCCTTCTTTTGAAGAATTTCACTCAATGAGACATTAAGTGACTTGTCCAAATTCAACAAAAAAGACTTCTGCCATATCCCCATTTCAAATGTTCCAGAGCAGTATGGTGTTGGAGAGAGGTGTTCAGCTTTGGACAGAGACACTTGATCTGAGTTCTGGGACCATCCCTTTTCGTCTGAATGACTGTCCACATCATAACAGCATCTGAGCTTCAGGTCTTAGAGAAAGAACAGTCTATCTTTCAGGGGTTGTTGTTGGTCCTATAAAATGGCTTTAATCTACCCCAAAATATCATAGATACTAAGAAATAATAAATACTATAATTCTTAGTTCTCTCATGATTATTTCTAACAGGCTGGTTGGTTTAAGACAGGCACTTGTGATATGAGTCATGATAGAGCCCAGAAATTATTCTTAGAAAACTTAAAGTTTTATTCCTTGTATGTGAAATTTACCTGACCACTTGACATGGTAGGTTCTTGTTCATCAAAAGTACACTACACAGATCTGATGATTTCATGAAGGAAGGCTACGTGGATTAGCTAATGGAAAAAGAGAATTTCCATTTTCATCCCCATACCCCCCTGTATGGCTCTATTGTGTGATCTTAGGCAAACAAGTACATTTTCCCATCTCTTTGGGGAGGAAGAGCAGAGGGCTCTATCTGCAATATCAAGGCTATATCTGTGTAAATTATTTCCAAGAGACGAGTGAGATTGACTGCAATAATGTCCCTCAAGTACTTGGCATTCCTTGGAAGAAAACATGATGTAATTGGACTTTAATAACTTGGATGAAAATGTATCCTAGGGCCATAAAATGTTTCTCGACAACATTAGATCTAGGCGAGTTATTATGATTACCTCCTAAGAAGTGTTCGGATTAACAGATATGTGATTATAAAGTCCATTACAAAGGCAGAATCAGAAGAAGGGAGAGGTACAGAAAAGGACCCTGATATTTCAATGCTTCACACTCCTGGACATTTTAGGCAGAGAAGTTATTTTATCACTTGTATTGCCAGGCTCAGTAGGGGAATAGCTGAACGAGGAGGCCTGTCTCGAATACCATTTCCACCTTCCTACTTCCTTTGTATCACAGGCTGCTTAAAGGAACTTCCTTCAATCACAGTGTGTAAGAGCAATGCCATGAGAGTGAAAACACTTGGGTCTACCATTTCTGCCTCCAGCAAGTATGTGATTCATACAAACATCCATTCGGCAAAGTCTGACTGAATACCTTCTGTTCAAGGTGTTACACATACACAAACATAAATACAACATGATTCTTGACCTCAGTTAAAAATGCTCTAGTGGAGAAGACCAGATGTTGTGTGCAAATACACCTCTTTACAGATTCCTAAAGCATTATGGCTGATTTCCCAGTGCTGATTATTCCTAGTCAGTTATGCTAATCTCACCCCCACCACCTCATTATTATTGAGGGATTCAGGGATGAATGTGGGTCTAAGCCACTTTGGGGTATTGAAACACTAGAAGTGACTTTCTAGAGATTTTTGGTAGGAAAAAAAATTCCCCAGTGTTTGGTTTGTCTTAAAAGACCATTCCATACCCATAAGTGAAACTAGCTTAAAGACGTTAAAGCTGTTGATAGCAGAGAAAAGAGAGAGAGAGAGAGAAACTGCTTTGGATACATAATTAAGCAACTAGTTGAATCTTGCTCTGCATTTGGACTTCATCTTATATGAGCTAATAAATAACTTTATTGCTTAACCCAGTCTAAACTAAATGTGTGCTTACTTGCAGCCAAAAGCATGTTAGCTGAATACTGGTTTAATTTTTTTTTTTTAATTTTTTCACATTTATTTATTCTTGAGAGACGGAGAGAGACAGAGCATAAGCAGGGGAGGGGCAGAGAGAGAGAGAGAGAGAGAGAGAGAGGGAGAGAGAGAGAATCCAAAGCAGACTCCAGGCTCTTAGCTGTCAGAACAGAGCCTGACACAGGGCTCAAACTCATGGACTGTGAGATCATGACCTGAGTTGAAGTCGGAGGCCTAACCAACTGAGCCACCCAGGCACCCTTGAATTCTGGTTTAATTTAATGCTTTCCATGTCTCCTGACAGTTCCCTCAGATTCATATTTAAGATGCAGACTCTCCAGTGATGCATATGGAGAATCAGAAACTCCCATCCACTTGTACCTTGGGGCCCATGGATTGGGGTTTTTTAAAAAGTACCCTACGTGATTCTTATACCCAGGAAAATTTCAGATGATTGTTCTTATTGCTATAGTAGAGGCCAGAATCAAGTACAGGCGAAGCAATCAACTCAGCCTGGAGGAGTTAGAAATGCTTTCTCAAAGGGACATGGGGTCTGTGCCTTGAAGAATGAATGGGGGCTTTCCAGGTTGAGAAGAGAAGGAAAGATGGTCCCAACAAAGGGAAGCTCAAAAAATCCTTCTCTTTATGGTCTTGGTTGCCTCATCTATAAAATAAAGAAAAGCATGCCCCCTGCTTCTCTACTGCTCTCTGTTTTGATGATAAGTTTAGAAACTGGGCAATTTCAATGTCATTTGCCTCTTGATCCACCTCAAAAATGTTCAGTGTAGTAACTTGTGGAATTTTCTTCATAAGAACTTCTCTTTACTGGAAAAATAGAAGTACTTGGTAAGCTGGATTATAATATAACTACCATACAGATAGAAACTTTCTTGTCCACTTTTGTATCCATATGGCCTTTCAGAGGACCCGGCCCGTGTGCACCCAAATGCGGTTATTGCATAACTGAATTGAATTGATGGCATTCAAGTATTCAATTTCATATAGAACTTTTAAAGATTAATTTCATACATAAAGCAAACAATAATTATAGTGATGATACTACAATAACATAAATATTTGGAATTTGCCTAGCCACCTTATGTTTTTAAATCATCCAATCATTCAAGTCACATTTATAAAACATTTTCTAGGCATCATGTGCTATTCTGAGCACTGAGGATAAACCAGTAAACAAAACAAAATCCATGCTTCTAGAGGCTTACATTCCAGCAGTAGAGTAGAGATATCATTTCCGTGTCTAACCTAAATTCAGGCATAGTTATCTATAATTCATAGATGATGAAAACAAGTTTTATATCTTTGTGAGGTCACTCATTCTGTCAAACTTGTGACAGACACAAGTCGCGTGACTTCCAGCACAATAATGAGACTACTTCTGCACTGAGACTGTGTGATGCTTAATGCGACTCTCTTCGAATGAGTGAGTGTTTAAGATCTCACCATATGTCAAGCTCCTCCTGGGCGTGTGAGAATATATTTAGAACCCGTAAGATATAGCAGGCGTCTTAAGGAAACTGTTGCTTCCTTGTGTCTGTGCCCCTCATCTTGTATGCCTTTCTGGAAACATAAACACACACATGCTTCACAAAAGCAGACTCCACTTACCTGGGTCATAGTTCCCAACAGTCAGAGCATTGGGAAGGCAGACCGCCACTCAGGAAGTTGTATTAACTAAATAAAGGGAACAATTGTAAAGGCACTTGACTTGAGCCATTTTCTACTCATGCCTTAACCACATCTCTGTCTAGGGCTCTGTTGTATTTGAGATCGTGCTTCCTGTTTCGGTTCAAAGAGCCACAAGTGGTTTTCGTAATGCTGGGGCCTAATATCCTTTACACGGCACGGACCCAACTCATTTATCCAGAGCTTACTTTCTAGGAGAATTGACTCACTGAAACACAGACCAAAACTAAGGTGCATCTGGGCAGCAAGGAGAGAAGCTCTAGTTCATGCCTGCTCTGACGTGCTGGGGTTTTGCTCTTTGCACTGTTCTTAGAACTCTTCCCTGGAGCTCCACAACAACAGTGGTGATAAAGTGGGAACAACAAGAAAAAGAAGGGCAGTTACCCCTTTGGGAGCAGTTTTCTCACACACGATATCTTATTTCATCTCTCCACCAACCCTATAAGTTGAGTACAATTATTATGCCCACCTTCTAATGAAGGCACTGAAATTTAGAGAGTTTAATTTATTTTTCAGTGTCACAAAGGTCATCAGCAGGGAAATGAGAATTTTAATGTCTTTCTATATCTATCTGTCTCTCAGATATAATCTTTGCCTTCATTTATCTGATTTCCTAACCCACAGTAGCTAATAAATGGAGAGAGGTGAAGAAAAGACAGAGAAAATTTATAACACAAAAATGCACAGTAGCTCGGGACATTTTAGTCTAGTGGCTTATGACCTTCTACCCTTCCATGGTTTCTAGGATGGCACATTGACTATGACATAAAGATAATTTTGAATAATGAAGTAAAAGTGAAATTCCACTGGATCCTTTTGCCGATGGATAGATGGAAGAGATATCTATATTTTCTTTTTTTTTTTAATGTTTATTTATTTTTGAGAGAGAGAGGGACAGGGCATGAGTGGGGGAGGGGCAGAGAGAGAGGGAGACACAGAATCCGAAGCAGGCTCCAGGCTCTGAGCTGTCAGCACAGAGCCTGACGTGGGGCTCAAACTCAGGAACCATTGAGATCATGACCTGAGTCGAAGTCGGATCCTTAACCGACCGAACCACCTCCTATGTCTGCATTTTCAAAACAATTTTAAAATTGAAAGTTTAAATATTTAAAATACACTAAACTTCAGGTATATGAACTGTTTGCTTATATTGAATAGCTCATTTACAGCTGTGGTTAGTGTTAATATTGCTGGTATTACCTTTATGCATCTACTCTACATCCCTACTATTTTTAGCATGATAATGAGGACTTAAAAATCTTACGGTGGACGTATGTACACAAGGTTAACCAGCTGAGAAGATAAAATTAATAAAGAAGAGGTGATTCCATCATTAAGACTGTGCGAAACTCAATTTTGAATATCAGTGCCCAAATACTCACTGGTTTGAAGAACCACATTCCTGGATATCATTTTTATTTCCACTGGGTCAACTTGAACAAAGAATTGTTTCTTACTGAGTATGAATAATAAAGGTAGGTGCTCTTCCTTATCCTGCATTACATTTGAAAGTCTGTGTATGGATGTAGATCACATTACTAACGAGACCACTGATATTAAGCATGCAAGAATCATCAAAGTCAGTCTGCCACCATGACAAACACCTAAGGAAAGAACAGAGAGAGCACAGCTGTTGCAGGTGAGCCCAGCAAAATTATTCCTGGTGGTTTATGCATATGAATGAAGCTGCTTTGAGCATCTTAATTGATTCTTTATTTTACATAAGTTTATTTATGTACTGGCATTTTTAACTATATTGGGGAAATTGACAAATTTACTACCTTCCCACGAAGAAGAAATATTTTTTGCTTGGAAAAAATCTCCCCAGATACCTTCACTGGGTATATTTTTCCCAACTACCACGGTACTTGACCTCTTTCACTCTGCTTGCCCCGGTCAACAGCCTCTCACAAACACATTTCCACTAGTCAGAAACCTCCCTTCCATATGAAGCGCTCCTGCCCAGATGAGAAATGGCAGAGGACAGCATCATAAGGTCTCATTTTCGATGCAACTGATGCTACTTCGAAGAAGAGTGACACTGATTTACTCTCAACCGAAGGTAAATATTTGCTCTTATTTAGAAAAAAAAAAAGGATTTTCATTTTCAAGCAAACATACTTGCCTATGTCTTTGGTCCCACTACACCTTGAGCTTTCTGTAAGCCAGAGCTAATTCAACCTTCTCTTAAATATCTTTATGTGTCAGCTCTGTGTATTAAAGGAAGCAACTTTCCAAACATTTCCTGATATTTTGCCTCATTAGCCTCTCAGTATATTTTTTTAACCAACATCTGTGATCCTCTGATGTAACCATAATTGCAAAGTGGGGGATTAGTCAGTGAGAAAATTGGAGAAAGGAGATGTATTAATAGGATAGAGACATGTTTCTTACAGAAAATATCCATTTATACCTAACAGGGATACATAGCTCACCTCTTGTACTAAGACAACAGAACAGCCTTAACGGCAAATAAAAACTCCCATCTTTATTTCAAATCACATTATGTGTTTAACCTAGGCAAATAAATGGATTTTTACTATTTACTGCATTTTTTACCTCTTAGTTTCTTCACTAAAGTTCTATTCTTTTTTTTCTTTCTTTCTTTATTTTGAGGGGAGAGGGGCAGAGAGAGAGGGAGAGAGAGAGAATCCCAAGCAGGCTCCACACTGTCACCAACATGGAGTCCCGACGCAGGGCTCAAACTCATGAACTGAGAGATCATGACCTGAGTCGAAACCAAGAGTCAGACACTTTACGGACTGAGCCACGCAGGCACCCCTAAAGTTCTACCTTTTTTTCAATATCTTCAATTCTTATTGTATCTACTTTAGCATGTTTTGTTACATCGTTTTGACTTCATTTGTTATTGTCACTATTGTTGCTTTGCTGCTTTGCTTTGGCCAGAGTGGAGATTGGGAATTGGTCCATATTTCACCTGACAAATAGACCTGGCAAGTCCTCGGGCACTTACCTAATTAGTCAAAGATGTCCCATTCCATGTCATGCATGCCCTGCACATGTCTACACATGAAATTTTAAAAAGAACAATCCCAAAACACTTTTCTCTAAATCAGAAGATTTTTTTTCAAGATCAAGTTGGTCTTCTTTGGAAGAAACTTACTCTTCCCGGGAGCCAAACAAAAGACTTCCAATCAGGCATCATCCTTCAGTGCTGTGTGCACTTACTACTTGTCTCTTATTAGAGAACAGAAATCTAGATTAAGACTCTGCCATTGTAGATTTCTGTAGCCTCCATGTCTCTAAACAACATACTACCTGAAGCAGAGAAGAAAATGTGGCTCATCAGGAATCACAGCCTTATTACTAAAATTGGTCCAACTGCCACTTAAAGAAACTCACCATGTGTCTCTGGTTAGGCTCCCCAGGAGAAGAGTCTGAGATGACAATTCATGTGCAGGTGATTTTTTGAGGGAGTGTCCCCAAGATAAACTGGTAAAAGTTTGGGAGAAGAAGGACAAGCAACAGGAAGAAGTTAGTCCAGGCTGTGATTTCAGGCAAAGTCTAATCTCAACCTGATCCTGTGGGGTGCTGTGAAATGTAGTTTGTACCTCATAGTTTGTCAAAACTCAAAGCCCAAGAGCTGGGCTTTCTTAATCATGTAACAGTCAGCCATTGGCTATAAACTGCTCAAGAGGCATGTGAACTCCTAGGAATTTGGGGTTGGGGGGTATGATAGCCAAAGGAATTTATATAAAGAGGTAGTGGTCATTAGAACTAAAGTGCACAGAAGGTGGGGATAAATTCACAGGTATGATAAAGAGAATCCAAAGGGACCTCAGAGGAGCACTGACAATGTTTGCTATGCCATGTTTACTTCTAGAAATATTTGCACATATTTTGTATTCTGTTCATTCAGTGTCAACATGTACTATGAATCTAGTTCAGGGATGGCCAATAAAATATAATGTGAGCTAAGACAGCCAACAGGTACATGAAAAGGTGCTCAACATCACTAATTATGAGGGAAATGCAAATCATAACTACAATGAGATACTGAATCACATATGTTAGCATGTCCATTACTAAAAAGACAAGAAATAACAAGTGTTGGTAAGCATGTGGAGAAAAGGGAACCCTCGTGCACTGTTGGTGGGAATGTAAATTCGTGCAGCCACTATGGAAAACAGTTATGGAGGTTCCTCAAAAAAAAATTAAAAATAAAGCTACAAGATCCAGCAATTTCACTTTTAGGTATTCAGCCAAAGAAAATAAAGGCACTAATTGAAAAAGATATGTGCACCCCCTGGTCATTAAAGCATTATTTACAATAGCCGAGATATGGAAACAATAAGAGTGTCTGTTGATGGATGGATGGATAAAGAAAATGTGATACATAAACACACACATGCACACACACACACACACACACACACACACAGAGAGAGAGAGAGAGAGAGAGAGAGAGAGGAATATCATTCAGCCATAAAAAAGGAAATCTTGCAATTTGTGACAACATGAAGGGATCTTGAGGGCATGTTAAGTGAGATAAGACAGAGAAAGGCAAATACTATATAATTTCATTTATATATGAAATCTAAAGGAGGGGAAGAGGAAGAAGGAGAGGAAGAGGGAAAAGAAGGAGAACGAGAAGGAGAAGAAAGAATAGATACAGAGAACAGATTGGTGGTTGCCAGAGGCAGGGGGCAGGAGGTGAAATTAATGGAGTCAAAAGGTACAAACTTCCAGTTATAATATAAGTAAGTCATGGGATGTAATGTACAGTATGGTGACTGTAGTTAGCACTGTATTGCATATTTGAAAGTTTCAAAGAGAGTAGACTTTCACTGTTGGAGAAATGGATAAAGTACACCAAAGATGGCTGATTGGACTAAAACAAACTCTGGTCTCTAGCTTAGAGACCCCTCCTCCGGGTTCTTTTTCCTTTGTTTGCTGTGTGTGTGAAAACCACCCTCCCCCCCCCCATATGGAGGCTGATAAGTATAAATTACCCTTCCCAGTCGCATTTGGGGCTCAGAGCTTTGGAGAAACGGTCTCCTCTGAGCCCACCGGTGTTAAATAAATCTCTACTCCACCAAGGTCTCTGAGTGCCGCTTGGTTTTTCCACCAGCGTTCCAGCCTGATTCCGTAACATCACAAGTTCTCATCAAAAGAAAAAGAAAATTTTAACTACATGTGGTGACTGATGTTAACTAGATGTATTGTGGAGATCATTTCTCAATACATACAAATATCAGATCATTATGTTGTACACCTGAAATATAATGTTACATGTCAGTTTTATCTTAATTTAACAAAATAATTTGAGAAATTTTTTAAAAAATATATAATGTGAGCTAAATACGTCATCTGAAATTTTCAAGTAGCCTCAGGGAACAATATCTTATTTTATTCCATATATCAACATTTGATTGATAGATATTAATGAGATACTTTACATTATGTTTTTGTAGTTGGCCTTCAAAATCAAATTATGTATTTTGTACTTACATCTCATTTTTGACCAGTTTCACTTAAAGTGTTCAGTGGCCATATGTGGCGAAAGGGCTACTACATTGAGCAGGATAGATCTAATGGGTTTCTTGAGCTAATGTATTGAGCTTTTACTGAGGTACAACACGAAACAATAGGCTAATCTTGAACCATCTTCCCTGTTTTAAAAATACCCCACCTCCTTCCACAAAGGGGAATACCCCTTTGGCTACCTTTGTGCAGCGTGACAATCCATTTGGACATCACTGATTAGATCCTTATCATTTGACCCAAGCTGGCCCAACTCTGTTCACTTTTCTGAGTATAACCTGCATTCCCAATGACTAGCCAAATGTTGATTCCAGCATCTCCTGAAGCTGGCTTTCTTTTTGCCCCTGGGCTTGTTGTTGAAATACGACTATAACCTTTTTTTTTAAAATCTTCTATTTTTTCTAAGTTGCTTGCAACCCTAGGAATCTTAACTAGTAATGAAATGTGGTACCCAAGTGCCAAGACACTGTGAATCTCACTGCTCAAGGCACAGGGCATTGAATCTTGCCCATACTGGACAGGGAAGGCAACAGACCATGAAATGATGTTGATGTTCGCTGTCTTGAGACTCAGACCAATAGATCTCATTAATAAAGCTTTAGAGGACGTGGTTACAAAAATGTAAGGATGTCATAACATTGTGTATAATTCTTCCATGGAAGTCCCAGATAGATACAGCAGGACAAAGAAACAGGGTCAACCTAGTTGGAAGGAGATTAAAAAAAGTGCATTTATAACCATATTACCCTAGAGCTTATTCTCAACACAGAAACTGGAAAGATTATTCTAAAATCTACATCAGATCATGTCTCTTTCTAAAAATATTCAGATGGTTTCCTACATCACTCAGAGTAAGAACCAAAATCCTTAAAATGGTCCATAAAGCCCCCAGGACCTAGCGTCTAAGTACCTCTCTGACCCATTTCCTGTTACTACTCTCCTTACTCATTCCACACTGGACCCTTCGTTGTGGCTCAAATATGCATGCACACTTCCACATTGGACACGTTGTACTGAACCCTCTTTCTGAATCAATCTTACTTCTTCCCTCACCTTCTTTAACACATTCCTCAAACGTCACCTCCTCAATTATGCTGACTCTGACCATTTTCTTAAAATTATCACCCTCTCTCATCAGTAGCACTACCCAAATCCCCTTAACCTACTCTATGATTTTTTTTTGTTTTTTTGTTTTTTGTTTTTTGTTAATACAGCATACAAGAAATGTGTTTATTTTGTTTATTTCTTATGTGGGTATTCTTCCACCATAAAAATGTTATCCTCATGAAGTCAGGAATTTCTTTTTCATTGATCTATACCACTGAAGTATATATTGATGTATACAGGAAACTTGTATTATATGTATTAGGAGGTTCTTATATATTTGTTGAATGAATAAATAATGGATTCATGGTGCCAAAATTAATCATCTAAGAGTACAAACAAAAAATGGGAACATGGCCACATTTCAGGGGCAATATTATGGTGTAGTCTCCTTTCTGCTGCTAAGATTACTGGTTGCAATAATGTGGAATTGCTAAAATGGAGATCTCTCTTGGGAACTAGAGATATCCAGAACAATTCTCAGCTTTCTTCAGACACCTCCACCTGACTTGGAACATGGAGTTTGTAGAAGTCCACACTGACTTCCATTTCAAAGTCAATTCTATGAGTAGAACAGAAATGCAGCAGAGATTCCCCTCCTTATGTTGTCTTTGCTTCTTTGTGTCTACCAGTGACACTGTGGCAAAACAACCAACCAAATAAATAAATAAAAATAGGATGTCAGCAAACGTGGGGGAGTAGGCAGCTCCAAGAACCCATTTTCTCAACAGAGACAGAGAAACATCAAGCCAAATTGTCAGAATCCTCTTTGTCAGAAATCTGGAAAAAAACAACTTAAAAAAGTTTATTGCAGGGCGCCTGGATGACTCAGTCAGTTAAGCGTCCAACTCTAGGTTTCAGCTCAGGTCATTATCTCTCAGTTTGTGAGTTCAAGCCCCATATCAGGCTCTGTGCTCACAGTGTGGAGTCTGCTTGGGATTCTCTATCTCCCTCTCTCTGTTCCTCCACTACTCCCGCTGCCTCTGTCTCTCTCAAAATAAATAAACTTAAGAAAAAATTTATTTTTGCAGATGACATGATATCATACATGGAAAGCCTGATAGACTCCACCAAAAGTCTGCTAGAATTGATACATGAATTCAGCAAAGTCGCAAGATACAAAATCAATGTACAGAAATCAGTTGCATTCTTATACACTATTAATGAAGCAACAGAAAGACAAATAAGAAACTGATCCCATTCACAATTGCACCAAGAATCATAAAATACCTAGGAATAAACCTAACCAAAGATGTAAAAGATCTGTATGCTGAAAACTATAGAAAGCTTATGAAGGAAATTGAAGAAGACACAAAGAAATGGAAAAAGATTCCATGCTCATGTACTGGAAGAATAAATATTGTTAAAATGTCAATACTACCCAAAGCTATCTACACCTTCAATGCAATCCCAAAATTGCACGAGCATTCTTCTCGAAGCTAGAACAAGCAATCCTAAAATTTGTATGGAACCACAAAACACCCCGAATAGCCAAAGTAATTTTGAAGAAGAAAACCAAAGCGGGAGGCATCACAATCCCAGACTTTAGCCTTTATTACAAAGCTGTAATCATCAAGACAGCATGGTATTGGCACAAAAAGAGACACATAGACCAATGGAATAGAATAGAGACTCCAGAACTAGACCCACAAAAGTATGGCCAACTAATCTTTGACAAAGCAGTAAAGAACATCCAATGGAAAAAAGACAGTCTCTTTAACAAATGGTGCTGGGAGAACTGGACAGCAACATGCAGAAGAATGAAACTTGACCACTTTCTTACACTATTCACAAACATAAACTGAAAATGGATAAAGGACCTGAATGTGAGACAGGAAACCATCAAAACCCTAGAGGAGAAAGCAGGAAAAACCTCTCTGACCTCAGCCACAGCAATTTCTTACTTGACACATCCCCAAAGGCAAGGGAATTAAAAGCAAAAATGAACTATTGGGACCTCATGAAGATAAAGAGCTTCTGCACTGCAAAGGAAACAATCAACAAAACTAAAAGGCAACCAACGGAATGGGAAAAGATATTTGCAAATGACATATCAGACAAAGGGCTAGTATCCAAAATCTATAAAGAACTCACCAAACTCCACACCCAAAAAACAAATAATCCAGTGAAGAAATGGGCAGAAAAGATGAATAGAGACTTCTCTAAAGAAGACATCTGGATGGCCAACAGGCACATGAAAAGATGCTCAATGTCGCTCCTCATCAGGGAAATACAAATCAAAACCACACTCAGATACCACCTCACACCAGTCAGAGTGACTAAAGTGAACAAATCAGGAGACTATAGATGCTGGCGAGGATGTGGAGAAACGGGAACCCTCTTGCACTGTTGGTGGGAATGCAAGCTGGTGTAGCCGCTCTGGAGAACAGTGTGGAGTTTCCTCAAAAAATTAAAAATAGACCTACCCTATGACCCAGCAATGCACTGCTAGGAATTTACCCGAGGGATACAGGAGTGCTGATGCATAGGGGCACTTGCACCCCAATGTTTATAGCAGCACTTTCAACAATAGCCAAATTATGGAAAGAGCCTAAATGTCCATCAACTGATGAATGGATAAAGAAGTTGTGGTTTATATACACAATGGAATACTATGTGGCAATGAGAAAGAATGAAATATGGCCTTTTGTAGCAACGTGGATGGAACTGGAGAGTGTTAGGCTAAGTGAAATAAGTCAAACAGAGAAAGTCAGATGGCATATGTTTTCACTCTTACATAGATCCTGAGAAACTTAACAGAAGACCATAGGGGAGGGGAAGGAAAAAAAAAAGGTTAGAGAGGGAGGGAGCCAAAACATAAGAGACTCTTAAAAACTGAGAACTAACTGAGGGCTGATGGGGGGTGGGAGGGAGGGGGGGTGGGTGATGGGTATTGAGGAGGGCACCTGTTGGGATGAGCACTGGGTGTTATATGGAAACCAACTTAACAATAAATTTCATATTAAAAAAAAAAGTTTAAAGCAACCAAGTGGTAGGAAGCTATTTTGCATATTTACTTGCCCTGTCTCTTTTCACTTCACAGTTTGGTGGTAGTCTTAAAGGCAGCAGCTCATTTTCTCAGTGTAGGAACGGAGTCCCTGATTCTGGAGAGACAGGAACAGACCTTGTTTGCAAACAACTGTGTTGTGTCTGCCTGGGGGCTGCCTAAAGGGCTGACACAAGTCATTAGCCTTTGTCTCACCTCTCCTAGAACTCACTTGGGGTGGAAAAGCACCAGGCTTCCTCAAAAACATTGTAAAGCAAATAAAGGAGCCACAGTCCCTTGTGTCAAAAGATTATGATTGAGGCATATGATAGGCACCTGGGACTCAGGGAACAAAAGCTTGGAAGAAGATTCTTCCAGAAATAGGTCACTCAAAAGCACATGTGCATACTGGGGGAATTTAGAGAGTCATGCATACACCCAGGGCAAGATGCATGCTCAAGAAAGACGTGACAGAGGGGCGCCTGGGTGGCTCAGTTGGTTGAGCGTCCAACTTTGGCTCAGGTCCTGATCTCACGGTTTATGGTTATGAGCCCCACATCGGGCTCTGTGTTGATGGCTCAGAGCCTGGAGCCTGCTTCTGATTCTGTGTTTCCCTATCTCTCTGCTCCTCCCCTGTTCATGCTCTGTTTCTGTCTCTCTCTTTCAAAAATAAACATTAAAAAATAATAAAAAAAGAAAGACCTGAGAGAACACCAAGCTTTCACCTGTGGCTGATCTCGAGGTTCAGAGCAAGCAGGATGTGAAGGCTAAGGCAGAGTTGTCCATGGTCTGGCTAAATGAGTAGTGCCCCAGCACATAGCCAGTGTGAAGAGACTCAAAAAGATCTTTATTGTTATTGTTATCATCATCACTATTATCTGTGTTTCTTTTTTGTTTTTCCATTCTCCACCACCCCATCCCATTATGGGAGGCAAGAGCTTGGCATTCAAGGAAATATCTGTCAAAGAACTAGCTGAACACGAACTATTCCTTTAACAGAGACTTCAGAGACCATACATGATAAAGAAAATATACTTTATAAAATGAGTCAGCAAATCACTAGAAAAACAGCTACAATCTACAACAAGCAATGAAAATGAACCCAGAAGAGGGGGGAGAATCTCCTTGCCAAAGCTACCACATTATAATATTCAAAATGTTCACTTTTTAACAAAAAAAAATGTATACAGTATGCAAAGAAACAAGAAAAATGCATCTCTTTACAGAAGAATTCTACAGAAACTATCCCTGAGAAAGCACATACATTTGACTTGCTAGAGGAATATTTTAAAATAAACTCTCAAATATGCTCAAATTGCTCAAGGAAATCATGGACAAAGAGCTCAAGAAAACCAGAAGGATCATGTACAAACAAATAGAAGATATCAATAAAAGAATAGGAATTATAAAAAAAGATACCAAAAAGAAACCCCAGAGCTGAAGATTTTATAACTGAAATGAAAAACTCACTATGGATATTTTTGATGGTTAATTTTTATGTATCAGTTTGGGCTAAGGGATGTCCAGAGAGCTAGTAAAACATTATATCTGGGTCTACAAGGATGTTTCCAGAAGAGATTTGCATTTGAATCCCTAGACTAAGTAAAAAAGATGGTTCTCACCAATGCTGATGAGCATCATCCATAAGGAAGGGCAAATTGCCTATCTTAGATTGAGCTTGAGCTGGGACATCCACCTTTTCCTTCCCTTAGACATCAGATCAGTGCTTCTGGTTCTCATGTCTTCTAATTCTGACCAGGACTATACCACTGCTCCCACTCCGTTTCTTTAACTTCTTCATAATTACTCAAGAGAAATAAAGCACATGACCATTAAAAGACTTACACATGAATATTCATAACAACGTTATTCACAACAGAAAAAAGTGTTTAAAGGAAACCATTTAAATGTACATCAGCAGGTGCTAAATAAACAAGATGTGGTGTATTTATACAATGGGATGCTACTTGACAATGTTAAGAAATTAATTATCAATGCATGAATGGATCTCAAAGCACTTATGCTGTCAGATAATCCAGACACCATGAAGTACATTCTGTTTAATATCATTTATATGGAATTCTATTACAGGAAATACTAATTAATAAGGGGTATAAAAGATGAGCAATCACTGGGGTCTTAGGATTGTCAGAAGCAGGGAAGACTGGAAGAGAGCAGGGGGAAATTTTGTGAAAAAGTGGTGGGAATGTTCTTTACGTTAATTATGTTGCTGGTTAATTCCATGTATACATTTGTTGAATCTCACCAAACAATACACACACACACGTCTACTGTATGCAAAATATACTTCAAAGAAGTTGATTCAAAGATATAAGGAAAGTTAGACATACAGGGATTTTGAAGAGAACTAATTTTCTTTTGCTCAAATCAACTAAGCCCAGTTCTCATGGACTCATAAAACCTGGGAGGTAGGATATTAAAAAAAAAATAACTGAGCTGCAATTAACAAAATTAGAGAGCTGACTCAGTAGCATCTCTAAAGAATCTTTAAGCTACGATGTAGAAGATTTTGTAGCCCATGTGACAGAGGCTTCCCCAAGGGAAGAGAAGGATTTACTTCCTAATCAGGCACTAGCTAGAACATGTTGGAGCACGTTGAAAGTCATAGTGGAACCGGCAGACTGATCACACAGAAAATAGGCTAGCTTCTCCTATTAGAGAGAAGAAAGATTCTATAAGGAGACTGTAGTAATCTGTATATAATCCATTATGTTGGTTGCTCTTGGAGCATTCTCTCCCTTTGAATCCGGGCTGGACCTATGACTTGCTTAACTAATATACTGCAGCAAAAGTGATTCGAGTCAACTTCCATGACTGAGCCTCAAGAGTTATATAGCAGTTATCTCCACTTTGGGATTGTTCCCTCGTGGAAAACAGTTATTATGTAAAAGGCATGGTTATTCTAAAACCACCATGCTCTGAGGAAGCCCAATGTATCCACAAAGACAGAGAGGGGCCATAGGAAGGACCTAAGGCAATAATAGACCCACATGGAACAGTGGAAATGGCAAACTGAACCTTGTGCATCCTGACCCACGGAATCATGAGAAAATAAAATGGTGCTGTTTTAGGTCACCCTGTGTTGGGGTTCTTTGTTATGCAGTCATAATACATACCTAAAACTGAAACTGATACCTCAAAATGGTGTGCCACTGTAACAAATATCTAATAAATGGGATTTGGGGACAGAGTTGCGAATAGGCACCTCAGTTGCGAATAGGCAGAAGAGTAAAAAGAAGCTTGCTATCAGAAGCTAGAAAGGAATTGGAAACATTACAGATGAAGGTTGGAGGAAAAGTAATTCATGAAGCATAGTGACAAAACATTTGGCAACACTGTCACCTTTGGTAACCTGGAAGATAGAAAATTTACTCGGTGAATTTGTGCATCTAGCTGAGATTTCCAGGTTGAATGTTAAAAGTGCCAACTGCCTTTTTCTAGCTGTGTTTGATAATACACAAACAGAGGCAGAGGAACTAAAGAACAAACTGTTCAATTTTTTTTTGAGTAGAATCTAAAAATAAAATCAAATCTGAACTTACTAGTTTGGAAAATAGAACTGGTTTTCACTCCCAGCTTCCCCAGTCAGAAAGAGATTCTCCAAGTAAGAAATGTTCTCAGAGCTTGGATCAAATCCAGGGCTTCTTTGGTAAAAGATGGCTTTGGGGTCAGATCAAATCAAGAATGCAGGTGTAAGTCTTTTGTTAAGACTTCAGAAAGATTTAATATGGTGCCTTGTAAACTAAACTAGACAGAAGGACTTCTAAGAATCTTAGGAATATGGTATCACAGCAGCCCAAGGTAGAATATGGCTTGTCTTGAGGATTTGTGAGGGTGTGGCTTTTATCTGATGAAGTGAACACTGACCACAATTCAGAGAAAACCTGCAGAGTTTTTAATATGCTTAAATTGATGGAAGCACTACCAGCTTGTAATAAAAGGGACAGGGAGAGTTCTAAATGATGACAGTCTTTAGGGCACCTGATCATCTTATATACAGGAAGTGAGCTGAAAAGACCCTATACTACAACATAGGCCATGTCATCTTTAAAAGAAAGAATGAAAGATGCTATAAAGGTCAAGACAAGCACCTCTGAGAGCAGAGTCAACACACACACACACACACACACACACACACACAGAGTTTCCGAGGAGTAGAACCAAGCCCTAAACAAGGAATATCCATACCTCCACATACTCCTGGGGTAGGAGAATTAGTGATATGTGTTACCCAGGTAGCTTTCAGAATTTCCATAAACGAGTGGCTGATGAGCATCTCTTTTTATTTCCTATCTGCATGGAAGCATCCACTGGAGTTATTCTACTTCTGTGTTTCCTTCTGCATCACGCCCTTGGGTATGTGAGTCAGTGTACAGGTCTACAGATCAAGAGGACTTGTACTCATTGAGCTGGCCCTGAGGAAAACACAAAAGGAGCCTCCTGTACTCCTGGGTCTGATTTAGAAAACACTACCTCAGATGTCAAACCCAAGCATGATGTTAAAAGCGGTTGTACTTTTGGGGCTCCTGTGGTGTGAGAGGTGAGTATATTTTGCATGTGGGAAGAATGTGAATCATTATAAATCAGAGCGTGGATTGTGGTACTCTGTTCCATTGGTTATTTCCAGTAAATCCTAGCTGATAATATTTATCTCCTTGTCCTTCTTCCAACAAAGTCTGGTCCAGGGTGGGGCAAAGGAGGTGCCCAGGGCACAGAATTTAAAGATCTGCTTACTCAGACTTGTGTTCAAGTCTTCTAACTTGCCTCACTCTAGTCCTGACTCTGCTCTGGAATCAGGCTCAGCCTGTGAGTTGCTTTAGCAAAACAGAATGTGTTGGCAGTGGCCCTGTGCCAGCCCTAAGCCCAACCCTTATGAGTGCTTGGAGGCTACTGCTTTTGTGCTCTTGAGAACTTTGGGTCTCCATGCAAGAGTTTGCATCGTATTATTGCCAAGAGCTCATGGAAAGACAAAGTGGAGAGTCCACGTGGAAAGGGAGAGGGCTCTGAGGCCCAAAGCAAAGATGCCCAGCGGTGCCAGCTTCCCAGTTGAGCCCAGCTACTAACTGACCTACCAGCCATATGCAATCACAGGAGTGAGTTTTAGTAAGAACAGCTGAGCCCAGTCCACGAATTATAATCGTGGGCAAATAAAATGGTGGTTGTTTTAAGCCACTACATTTTAGTGCGATTGTTAGGAAGCAAGAGATAACCAGAACAGAAATCATTCTTGTTTGTTTTGGATGCTCTGATGACTTAAGCAGGAAGTCATCACGGGAAGGGGTAGAAAGAAGAAAAGCACAGAGGAGAGCAGCTGGTAGGCAAAATACATCAATGAGATTTTTTCACAGATTCTCAGAGGTAGGTGGGCTGGAGGCTTGGATACGCAGAGTGGATGGGGTCAGAGAAGGACTAGAAATATTATTTGGTAACAAAGTCACTATTTATCACCAATCTGGTTTGGTCTGGAACAAAGAGACTATTCATCTGATAGTGTGATATAAATGGAAGTTAGTGTTATTAACCTATCACAAAAGAAAAAAAAAAACATCCTGACAGGCCAGGGGCCTGATGGATTTTATCCAGCAGAGAGCACTATCGTGCTGGGCCTTATTGCGCAGCTCCATTCCAGATTTAGCACAAGCAAGGACCCGGATTGCTCTATATCAAATGTCTTGCACATAAACATGGCTGTAGAGATACAGTGCCGAAGGCACTCAGACCCCTGAGCTAACATAAGCACAATGTTGGCATCTTGTGAAGGCCTTGGAGACCATTTCTCCCCTGTAGGGATTGTCTGTCTGGGTCTAGAAACTTTGTGCAAACTACAGACCTGGGGAGTCTCAACAGTAAGTGAATATAAATGAATGTGGCCTCCCAGGAAATACAAATACGGGCTCATTATTTTGTTTTTCAATCCAGAAAGGAGCACACTTTGAAAAGGCAATTTCAGGCAAGAATAAAATAATAGTAATAATAAAGATAGCTCTGCCTAAGTCAATTTTCTGCAAGTGGCAAAATCTGATAGGCGCCCACAAAGTAAAGGAACATCTACCTGCCTTAAGCACAGCGACCTCCAGAGAACTTACCAAGAATCTATCATCACTGGGCCCTTTACCAAAAGCATCCATTCAGTACATTCATCCTAGGAGGGGGTGGGAGTGATGGGGGCACAACTGTATCCCTTATGCGGGCTTCACAAAATGTATTGTTAAGAGATGAGTAATATATGAGGTGATGTAAAAAATGTTCCATTTTAAACATTTCCAAATTGGCCAATTTCCTTGATCTTTAAAAATATTTGCAAAGTGCTGCGATGATGGAAACATTTTGCTATCTTTAAAATGCATAGACCAGATTCATCTTGGAGATGGCTGTGCTATTAGAATATTTTATGGATGCCATTTCTGCAGGCCTCCTGGTACTTGGAAGGCTTAACAAATGGTGCCAGGAAGTGTTTGCTGGGTTTGCCTGGCTATTTAGGTCGCTTGTCTGGGCTTCTTGCTGCAGGAGGTTCTAGTTCATACAAGACGCTGCTGAGCTGAGACCTCTTATAAGGTCTCTATTCCTTTGTTCAAAAGTCACCTTGCTCAGTTAGGCCAACTTCTTTATTAATACCAAAACCTGCCTCCGGGGCACCTGGGTGGCTCAGTCTGTTAAACGGCGGACTTTGGTTTAGGTCACGATCTCACGGTTCATGGGTAGGAGCCCGGCATCCGGCTCTGTGCTGACAGCTGGAGCCTGGAGTCTGCTTTGGATTCTGTGCCTCCCTCTCTCTCTGCTTCTCCCCTGCTCTGTCTCTCTCTTTCAAAAATAAACATTAAAAAAACATTAAAACTTGCCCCCTCACTCCTTGCATTTACTAATCCTTATTCTGCCCTGTTCAAAAAGAAATTAGTGAATTATTTCTGTTAACTAGAGATGGAATGAAAGTTCTGTGAAAGCAGATCTTGTTTTCTTTATCCACTGATGTATTCATGAGTCTAGCACAGTGCCTGCAGCTCAGTACACATGTGTGGAAGAAATAAATGAATGCGTCTTTGCGAAGGCTCTTATTTCTCTGATATATAAACCTCGTCTACTCAATGGGAATGATTTTTCTAGTTTTCAGGACCTCCAACCTATACAATCAAAAATGTTTCCATGCAAATCTAGTTCATGTTGGGTGAGACTTGAGGACGGTTCACTTTTTTATACAATCCCAGTGACTAGTGATATCAGTGTGATTTTCAACATTGACATTTTTCTCCAAGGATGTCCAAATTGTTAGCTTACTCAGCATGTGCCCACACAATAGGATTGAACTAGTATGACTCATTCATGCATTTGCTAGATATACATTTATTTAAGAGGCTACTTTTCATCAGATACTGGGTTCAGCCCGTGGATACAGAAATGAATCAATAGTCAGCATGTGTCCTCAAGGAGTTCACAATCTGGTACAAGACAGAGATGAGAACATTTATGCAACAGGGATAGTATTTAGCTTTTTCTACAAAAGAGGCAGGAGCAGAACGCTGACAGAACATGGAGAAGACAGCTTGGTACAGAACAGGTGATAAATGAACTGACTCTTGGAGGAAGAACTGGGGGTATCCAGGTGGTTTGGGTGATGAAGGAGGGAAGGTCAGAGAAAAAGCATTCTGGGCAGAGCATACCCCATGGGAAAGGGACTAGGGTGGTCCAGGAACATTGCGACTTTGGAGTGGGGTAAATGTCCTGTGGGATCCTGGAAAGCTTGACTAAACTCAGTTCTTGGGAAAGGGCTCCTTGACTCTCTGGTCAAAGAAATGATACAGCTTTCTGACTCTCAAATCACTCACCTTACTATGGGCCCAGCATCTTTGGATGCTATATGCCTAGTAGTGATTTTGACATATCTCATATGTATATCGTTTCATCCAGGTTGTTTCATGGTCTCAGTTTGATAGGAGCCCAAGCATGTAACCAGGTCTAAAAATGATAGCAATAAATGACACCATCTAGAACAAGCCCATTAACAAGCTTCCTGTTAATAGATATAAAATTTATACAGAAACACGTACACTTGCACACTCATTTAAGAAAAGCAAAGTTGGTTAAGTCCTTGTCCACTGAAAGGAGTGGGAACAGTTGGTATATTAATAAAGATGATGCAGAAAGTGATTTACCTGCAACATCTTTCACTACAAGTATCACCAGTTTGTCTGATTTGACCTGGCTGGATGGAAGATTCAATGTTTTTCTTTCATATTGCCAAATGCACCATCTTACTATTTGTTGGACATGCTTAGGAATTTGTAATTGTTGTTCCCTTTACCAGGAATGTTCTCCCAACTGACATCCACATGGATTTCTCCCTCACCTACTTTAAATCATAATTCAAATGTCACCTTCACTGTGATGTTTGCCTAGGGCACCCAATTTAAAATTCCAACTGCTCCCCATTCCCGTGTCCCACAACCTCCTTCCCTGGGCTCCAGCACTCCCAGATGCCCTTTCGGTTGCTGAAATTTTCCCACAGTGGGGGGTTTCAGACGAGATGTTTGCAGTCTTGCTTCAGGGCCTACTGAAGAAGTGATGGGGAAGTTGAATAGACAGGGTCTAGTTCACCAACACTTATTTTAATTCAGTTCTCTTCAGTGGGCTTTATATTCTTTGACTCAAAGGAATATATCGCTTAAATTGTTCTGGGCTTTACAAAGCTAGAAAATGTCTGGTAGATGAGAAAACTCACAGTACTAAATCTAGGAAAGTCAGATTCCAGTCTTACATCTCATAAAGACAAGCTGTATGAGAGCTTATGAGTATCTTGCCCCTATTTTGTACCTGTGAGATGGTGTGCAAAATAATGGTGTCTTGGTTCTATTCAAATGGATTTGTGTGTGTGTGTTTGTGTGTGTGTGTGTGTGTGTGTGTGTGTGATCTGAATAGCTCAATGTACTCCCTACTGTTGCAGAACAAAGAAGTGGTTGCTCATGAACATTGTAATCATCACAAGACAGAAACAACAGCAAAAGCTGACATTAACTAGGTGTAAAGAGAGCCATTCATAAATCAAGAAGTGATGTTCACATAGAGACATAACATAAGTAGTTGGAAACATAAGTAGTTGAACATAGGAAGCAGGCTAGATGCCAAAAGGTGAGAAGAAAGGTCAGTTATGGCTAGGTGGAAATGAATATAAAGTAAGGATCTTGGAGCTCAAAGCAAGGGATTCAGAGTCTGGCTTTTCAGTGATTAATCTGGTGAGGACTAAAGTTAAGTCATGTTCTGTAGCCAAAGACATGTTTTGAGAGTCATCCTACAAGTGTACCCTCCCACGCTGTGAGGCTTCGAGTAAGAGGAACCATTTTGCTCTTGTGTTTGCAATATCAAAAGCAACAGCAGCTTCTCGCACAGTTTCAAGGGAAATTGGATAGCTTCAGACACACCCACAGGATCCCTGATAGCAGCTGCCATGGACATCCTACCCCTCGTCCTGAGTGCATCGTGATGAACATGAGCCTGCTCTTACTGAAAGGTCAAAAGAGAAATCAATGGAGAGAGTAACTTGAAACAGTATAGACTTTCCCTATATTTGTGATGTGTTGAAAAAAATTCCTGTCTCTCAGCCTCTGCTAAGCTTCATTTCCCTCCCTTTAATTACTTATTTCGAAGGACTAAAAAGGACACAACTCTTGTCAGAACTAATTTATTCTTATGACACCACATTATTAATTCTGGCCCAAATGCTTTGATTTTTAAAAGTTCTTTGAGTTATGATTAACCTTTGCACTGAGGGAAATAAAATTTGTAATTTTTTGTCTGTTTTAAAAAACAAATGCTGCCTTATAGGATTTTATTTAGAGCTTAGCTTCCAAATTCAGAAGGAGATTAAAAAAAAAAAAACCTAAAATCTCCTCCTAAATTTCTTGATTGAGATACTAATAAAGTGAGTTGGATATCTGATTTCTCAGATTATATCATATTAGAAACAATTTTTAGGACTGAGAACATGACTAAATATTAAACATCATAATAGTAGCTGGGTAAGAACTGTCATCCTAATAATAGCAAAGGAGAAGATGAAATATTGCAAGAAATGAGATTCAAGTACTTTAATAGCCAAAAAAAAAAGTCATTAGAGAATGTTTACAAAATATGTACTTACTAAATAGCTCGAGGATGAAAGACAAAGCAATTTGTCCAGCTACAGCCTTAAATATTAATGCCAATTAGAATAATAAACACATATGAAAACTTAAAGAAGGCAGAAAGATCCGTTTTTAGAGGCATGCTCATTAAATATTGAACTGGGAAGATAAAAATTAACTCTTGAAATGATAATTCCCTTCTCTTTCACCCTCTAAAAAAAACTTGGGGAGATTTGATAAATTGCCAAGATAATATCTGAAATTAATATATTAGAAAACAGAAAATTAAAAAGATAAATAATTGTAAGAACTAGGTTTTTGTTGTTGTTGTTGTTTTTAGTAAACCCTAATGAGAGTCAAGTTTCTTGTAAAGGTAATCAAGCAAATTTCAAGAAATTAAAAATAAGAAATCTATATACCCCCAGGGGCACAGATATGGGAGAGATTAAAAGTTTCAAAGATTTATACTATACAATTGCATGGATAACTTTGAAATATCTATATGAAATGGGTTACTGTCTATGCTTTGTCTCAAACTAGAAGAGGCACTATAATAAATGTATTAAAAAGAAGGAAATTAAACATGTTATTAACCTTCCCCCAAACTCTTTGTCCAGAGTTAAATTTGGTGAAAATAAAAAAGAACAAATAATGTTCATACTTTCTACATTTTTCTCCATTATGGAAAGCAATATATTTTTCTCAATTAAATTTATAAATCAGGTGCAATTTTCATAATATACTTGATATTAGCTAAAAGGCCGAGAAGCGATGCAATTTTCATAGTAAATCGTGAAAATAACTCAAGAAAATCCAGAGGCTTTTTTAAGAACAGAAATATATTAATAAAACATTAATAATCTAAATTAACATGTTAAGATAATAGCATACAATTAAAGTTTATGCAGCAATATGAGACTACCCAACTTAAGATATATATTAACATAATTTATCACTTAAACAAAAAAGGGAAACTATCAATAGATATTAAAGATAATTTGAAGGAAATCTGTATTTTTTTACATACAATAACATTAAAAAAAGCTTTGAACAAACTATAGAGAAATACTAACTCTATAAGATGAAGATTTCAAAATCAATAGCCAGTATCAATGATTAAATAATGAAAACATCTTATCATATGCATACTATAATAAATAATATGTACTATTTTATTATATTTTTTCTATAAAGTATATCTTTATTTCTTTTATTTGAGAGAGAGAAAGCAAGTGGGGGAGAGGGGCAGAGGGAGAGACAGAGAGAGAACCTTAAGTGGGTTCTGCGCTGAGCATGGGGCTCAATGCAGGACTCAATCCCATGACTTTGGGATCATGACCTGAGCCAAAATCAAGAGTCAGAAACTCAACTGACTGAGCCACCTAGGTGCCCTTACTTGTTATCATAGTATATTTAAAGTTTTACTGAATGTTCCAGCCAATAAAATAGAAAAAAAGAAGAAATAAAAGTATTAATTAGAAAAGGGAAGATTAAAAAAATTACGAGAATTTGGTAATTGGGTTGCATGCAAAGTAGATGTATAAAAGTAAATAGTTTTCCTATATAACAACAATAAAAAGTTAAATCACCAGGCACTTCAAGAAAAACCAACAGTGTGCCTGCATGTGTGTGCACACACACACATGCACACACACACACAATCATTAAAAACAGACCAACCGAACCTGAAAGTAAAATAAATTATTCAGGTAATAGAAAAAAACCTTTAGAGGATTTTTTCATCAGAGGGGCTAAAGAAGAAGTTGTACAAAAACATGATTTAACATTATGTCACAAAAAGTAGTTATCAGAGACAAATAAAAATATATCTTTTGGGCTAAAAGTTAATTTGGAAGATGAGCATATATATTTCTTTTACAGGTCCAAAATGTTTGGCAAGAGAAAAATTACAGAATAAAACTAAGCGTAAGAATTATCCAGCAGCACAACAAGCATTTAATAGGAGTTTGTAAGAAAATAAAGAAACATGAACTGAGGGCATAAAGGAATAAATATTATTAGAGTTTGAGAATAAATGAGTTTTCATATTGCAAGAACCCAACAAGTGCCAAGTCAGAAGAATAAACGAAACTACATCTATGCAAAAACTGGAGAAAAGAATGCTTGAAAAGTGTCAGAGAACAAAGAAAAAACAAAAAGCAAAACAAAACGTTGTTCCCCACAGAGGAAAAAAAAAAGTCACAGACCTTAGCCTTCTCTTCAGCAACACTCTACGTCAGAAAACAATGAAGTAATGTTATTAAGAAGAAATCTATTAAGTATCAAATTGAATATTATTCTTTTAAAATATTTTTTTAAACATCCAGTAGGACATACTTTCATTAATGTTACTCTCTTTCTTTCTTTTTTTTTCTGTACATGCATCACTCCAAGTCCTTTTTAGAGTTGTTTTGAATGTTGTCGAAAATATCATTTCACATTTTTAGTGAGCACATGAAAAAATAATATATTGATTGGGTGAGGATTTTTATGTGAAAATACTTATCTTTATCTCAGAAGACTTGGGAATGTCTCTCAATCTATTCCAACTTTTCTTGATCTCAAGACTTAGAGACTGAATACTCTTCACAGGCAAAAATAATACATTAACACTTTATTACTTTCAGAATGAATCGCATTCTCAGGATAAACTCTACTTCATCATGTATTTTTAAATTTTATTTACCATAATCTTTTTGAGGACTTTGGCACCTATGTTCATGAGGAACAGTGCTAGGTAGTTTTCTTTTCTTATAATGTCTTTGTCTGGTGTTTGATATGATGGTAACACTGGTATAATACAAGTTGAGAACTTTCTTTATCTTTTCTATTTTCTGGAAGAATTTGTATATAACTGGTATTGATCCTTACTTAAACTTTTGGTACAGTTTGCCAGTGAAGCTATCTGGAACTGGAACATTGGCTGTTGAAATTTTTAATTTCAAATTCAATGTATTTAATAGACATTGGGCTATTCAGACAATCACCCCTTCATGCATGAGCTAGGTAGTTTATATATTTGAAGGAATTGATTTATTTCATCGAAGTTATCAGAAGTATCAGTGTCTTAGTTCATTCAGGCTGCTATACCAAAATACCACAGACCGGGGAACTTATAAATAACAGAAATCTATTTCTCACCATGACAGAAGTTGGAAGTCTGGGATGTGTGTCATCGTGGGTGGGTGAAGCCCCTCTTTCAGGCTGCAGACTACTGACTTCTCGCTGTGTCCTCAAACACAGGGGCAAGAGATTTCTCCGAAACCTCTTTTATATGGCACAGAATCCCATTTGTAAGGGTTGCATCCTCATGATCTAAACAACCGCCAAAGTCTGCACCTACTAATGTAATCACTTTTGGGGGTTAGGATATCAACATATGAATTGGGGAGGGGAGGGGAACAGAAACATCCAGACCATAGCAGTGGGCATAAATACTGTAATGTTATTCCCTTATTATTCATTTAATGTCTATAGTATCTTTAATGATGTTGCTTATTTCATTCCTGATGTTTTTAATCTATGTCGTCACTCTTTTTGTCTTAATCAGTCTGACTTGAGGTGTAACCAACTGCATTGATTCTTGGGAAGAATCAGCTTTTGGTTTCAGAGCTTGTTGCTCTGTTTCTATTTTTTCCAGGTTTATTGAGATATAATTGACATATTGTGTATATTTAAGACAACCTGTTGGCTGGCTACACTTACCTATTCCAAAATCATTACCACCATAGCTTTGGCTCATACCTACCTCCTGTCACATCATTACCATTCCTTTTTTTGTGGTGAGAATAATTACTATCTCTCTTAGCAACTTTCAAGTATATAATACAGCTTTATTAGCTATAATCATATTCTGTATGTTAGAACCCCAGAACATTTTTTAATGTTTTTTTTTTTTTAAGAGAGAGAGAGAAAGAGGAAGGGAGGGGCAGAGAGAGAGGGACACACAGAATCTGAAGCAGGTTCTAGGCTCTGAACTGTCAGCACAGAACCCCATGGGGGGCTTGAACTCATGAACCAGGAGATTATGACCTGAACCAAAGGTCAGACACTCAACCTACTGAGCCATCCAGACGCCCTTAGATCCTCAGAACTTTTTATAAATAGAAGTTTGTACCCTTTGACCAATGTCTCCCCATTTATATCACTCTCCCAGTCCCTGGTAACCATAACTCTGTTATATTTAAGTTCAGCTTTTTTTTTAAGTTTATTTATTTTGAGAAAGAGAGAGAGAGAAAGAGAGAGAGAGAGCTTGTGTAAGCGGGAGAGAGGCAGAGAGAGGGGGAGAGAATCCCAAACAGGCTCCACATTGTCAGCGCAGAGCCCAGTGAGGGGCTTGATCTCACCAACCATGAGATCATGACCAGAGCCAAAATCAAGAATTGGACGCTTAACCAACTGAGCCTCCCAGATGCTCTGAGTTCAGCTTTTTTAGAATCCAAATACAAGTGACCAATCATACAGTATTTATCTTTCTTTGTCTGACATTTCACTAAGCATATTGCCCTCAAGTTTCTTCCAAGTTGTCACAAAAGGCACGATTTCCTTTTATCTCATGACTGAATTTATATTATATTGTATTGTATTGTATTGTATTGTATTATATTAATTTATTATATTATAGTAATAACATACCACATTATATTTATAATATATAATACAATATATAATATAATATATTTAATATAATATAAAATATATTTATAAATATATAATATACAATATTATATATTTAATATATAATATATTATATTTATAATATATTTATGTATAATATATAATATAAATTGTATATAAATATTATGTATATACATAAATATATGTATATATATTACTTATATGTTGCATCTTCTTTATTTATTCACTTGTTAACCAAAACATGGCTTGTCTCCATATCTTGATTATTGTGAATAATACTGCAATAAACATAGGAGTGCAGATATCTCCTTGAGATCCTCTTTTCATTTCCTTTGGATATACACAGAAGTGGGATTGCTGGGTCATATGGTAGTTCTATATTTATTTATTTATTTATTTATTTATTTGAGAAAACTCCATGCTGTTTTCCATAGTCGTTGTACCAATTTACATTCTCATCAATAGTGTGCAAAGGTTTCCTTTTCTCCACATCCTTGCCAACACTTGTTATCTTTTGTCTTTTTAATGATAGGTGTGAAATGATTTGTCAGTGTAGTTTTGATTTGCATTTCACTGATAATTAATGATACTGATAACTTTTTCATGTACCTATTGGGCAATTGTGTCTTCTGTGGGAAAAACTGCCTATTCAGTTCCCATGCCCATTTTTTAAATCAGATTTTTTAAAAGTTTTATTTATTTATTTTGAGAGAGAGAGAGAGAGAATGAATCCCAAGCAGGCTCCATGTTGTCAGCACAGAGCCTGGCATAGGGCTTGATCCCACGACTTGTGAGATCATGACCTGAGCTGAGATCAAGAGTCGGATGCTTAACTGACTGAGCCACCCAGGTGCCCCAGATTGTTTTTCTACTATTGAATTGTATGAATTCTTTATATATTTTTGGATATTAACCTCTTGTCACCTATATGATTGACAATTTTTTTTTTCTCATTTTGTAGGCTTCCCTTCTCATTTTGTTGATGGTTTCTTTCACAGTGTAAAAGATTTTTACCCATTTCTTCACTGGATTATTTGTTTTCAGGTGTAAAAGATTTTTAATTTGATGTAGTCCCACTTGTTAATTTTTGTTTTATTGCTTATGCTTTTGGTGTCTATCCAGAAAATTGTTGCCAAGACAAATGTCAAGGAGATTTCCCTTACATTTTCTTCAAATAGTTTTACAGTTTTAAGTCTTATTATTAAGGCTTTAATCCATTTCAAGTTCATTTTTGGGCATAATGTAAGACAGGGGTCCAATTTCATTCTTCTATGTGTAGTTATCCAAGTTTTCCAACACTATTTATTGGAGAGCTATTCTTTCCCCATTCAGTATTTGTGGTTGCATTGTCAAATATTAGTTGACCGTATATGCAAGGACTTATTTCTGAGCTCTTGATGCTGTTCCATTTGTCTATGTATGTGTGCTGGTACTACCATATTGTTTTGATTACTTCAGCTTTGTAATATAGTTTGAAATCGGGAAGTGTGATGTCTTCAGCTTTGTTCTCTCTTAGGATTGCTTTAGCTTTTTGGGGTCGTTTGTGGCTCCATACAAAGTTTGGACTTCTTTTTTCTATTTCTGAAAAGTATGCCCTGATAATATTGATAGGGGTTATTTTAATGTATAGATGTCTTTGGGTAGTATAGATATTAAAACAGTATTAATTTTCCCAATTCATGAGCACAGAGTATATATTTATCTGCTCTACCGTATTGGTTTTAATTTACTTTTCTTTTTCTATTTTATTCAGATGGAAGCTGAGCTAATTTCTTTGAGACTTTTATTCTCTTCTTATATAAGTTTTAAAGTATAAACTCTACTCTCAGTAATGCTTTAGCTGCATCCTATATATTTTGATACATTGTGTTTTCATTTTTATTCAATTCAAAATACCTACTAATTTCACTATAGTGATTTCCATTTTGACCCATGGTGTCTTTAGTTGTGCATGTTTAATTGCTAAATATTTGGAGGTTTTCTAGATAATTTTCTATTATTGATTTCTAGTATAATTCTTTATGGTCCAAGAGCATACTCTGCATTATGTCAATTCATTTAAATATTTAAAGTTTTTTGTTTTTTTAAATATAATTTATTGTCAAATTGGCTTCCGTGCAACACCCAGTGCTCATCCCAACAAGTGACCTCCTCAATGCCCATCACCCACTTTCCCCTCTCCCCCACCCCCCCATCAACCCTCAGTTTGTTCTCTGTATTTAAGAGTCTCTTGTGGTTTGCTTCCCTCCCTGTTTGTAACTGTTTTTCCCCCCTCCCTTCCCCCATGGTCTTCTGTTAAGTTTCTCAAATTCCACATATGAATTAAAACATGGTATCTGTTGTTCTCTTACTGACTTATTTCACTTAGCATAATACCTTCCAGTTCTGTCCATGTTGCTGCAAATGACAGGATTTCATTCTTTCTAATTGCCAAGTAGTATTCCATTGTATATATTAACCACATCTTCTTTATCCATTCATCAGTTGACGGACACTTAGGCTCTTCCC
This sequence comes from Acinonyx jubatus, assembly GCF_027475565.1. Lineage (NCBI taxonomy): Eukaryota > Metazoa > Chordata > Mammalia > Carnivora > Felidae > Acinonyx > Acinonyx jubatus. The sequence continues at coordinate 8,290,630 of NC_069386.1, read as the reverse complement.
GTAATTTGGCTATTGTTGAAAGCGTTGCTATAAACATGGGGGTACATGTGCCCCTATGCATCAGCACTCCTGTATCCCTTGGGTAAATTCCTAGCAGTGCTATTGCTGGGTCATAGGGTAGATTTATTTTTAATTTTTTGAGGAACCTCCACACTGTTTTCCAGAGCAGCTGCACCAGTTTGCATTCCCACCAACAGTACAAGAGGGTTCCCATTTCTCCATATCCTCGCCAGCATCCATATTTTCCTGATTTGTTCATTTTAGCCACTCTGACTGGCATGAGGTGGTATCTCAGTGTGGCTTTGATTTGTATTTCCCTGATGAGTGACGTTGAGCATCTTTTCATGTGTCTGTTGGCCATCCGGATGTCTTCTTTGGAAAAGTGTCTATTCATGTCTTCTGCCCATTTCTTCACAGGAGTATTTGTTTTTTGGGCATGGAGTTTGGTGAGTTCTTTATAGATTTTGGATACTAGCCATTTATCCGATATGTCATTTGCAAATATCTTTTCCCATTCTGTCAGTTGCCTTTTAGTTTTGTTGATTGTTTTCTTTGCAATGCAGAAGCTTTTTATCTTGATGAGGTCCCAATAGTTCATTTTTCCTTCTAATTCCCTTGCCTTTGGAGTAGTGTCGAGTAAGAAATTGCTGCAGCTGAGGTCAAAGAGGTTTTTTCCTGCTTTCTCCTCTAGGGTTTTGGCGGTTTCCTGTCTCACATTCAGGTCCTTCATCCATTTTGATTTTATTTTTGTGTATGGTGTAAGAAAGTGGTCTAGTTTCATTCTTCTGCATGTTGCTGTCCAGTGCTCCCAGCACCATTTTCTAAAGAGACTGTCTTTTTTCCATTGGATACTCTTTCCTGCTTTGTCAAAGATTAGTTGGCCATACATTTGGGGGTCCAATTCCAGGTTCTCTATTCTATTTCATTGGTCTATGTGTCTGGTTTGTGCAATACCATGCTGTCTTGATAATTACAGCTTTGTAGTAAAGGCTAAAGTCTGGGATTGTGATGCCTCCTGCTTCAGTTTTCTTCTTCAGTATTACTTTGGCTATTCAGGGTCTTTTGTGGTTCCATACAAATTTTAAGATTGTTTGTTCTAGCTTTGGGAAGAATGCTGGTGCAATTTTGATTGGGATTGCTTTGGATGTGTAGATTACTTTGGGTAGTACTGACATTTTAATAATATTTATTCTTCCAATCTGTGAACATGGAATGTTTTTCCATTTCTTTGTGTCTTCTTCAATTTCCTTCATAAACTTTCTATAGTTTTCAGCATACATTGTAAAAACCATACATGAAAAGACCACAGCTAATATCCTCAATGGGGAAAAGCTGAGAGCTTTCCCCCTGAGAATTCCTATGAAATAGGAATTGAACTCCTCCTTGTGTATCCAAAAGAAATGTGTTTATAAGTTCACCCAAAGACATACAATAAAATGTCCATAGCATCACTCTTCATGAGAGCTTGAAACTGAAAATTAGCATAATGTAAAATAAATAAATTATAGTCTCTATATACAATGGAATAACAGACAGCAATGAAAATAAATGAACTGAAACTATTCTCCAAAACATGATGGGATCTCACAAATTATAATATCCAATAAAAGAAGCCAGATATGAAAAACTACATTCTCTATGATACCATTTCTATAAAGTACACAGGGGGGCCAAACTAATTCATGGCGTTAGAAATCAACTTAGCGGTGTCTTTTGATGAAGGATGGGTGTGGTCACCTCAAGGGAATAGGATGGGGGGGGTGTGGTTGGTGGTTTGGAGGGGCAGTGTTCTGCTTCTTGAACTGGAGCTGGTTGCCAGACCAAAGTGTACATTTTTTATATTTACACTTGTCTAAAAGTGTGTTTTACATAAAAATGTACCCCTCAAAGGCCCAAAACATTCTAAGTAAATTAAAAAGAGTTTAAATTATAAAACCGATTTAATTGTACTGTTGTATTTTGTACAATTGTAAAAAGTACAATTATATTTTGAAATATCTCAACTTGTAGGGAAATATTCTGGTGGAGCTTCTGTTTTTAATTTGATACACTTATTTTATACTAGAATGGAATAACATTGAAATTATGATTTCATAGTACTAAAATTGGCAAAAATTCAAAATAATTATAGAGCAACTCAGTAGATGAATTTCTTTTATAAAGACATTTGTCAAAAAAAGAAAACTATTATATACACAGAGAAGAGTAGAGTTAAGGTGTTAACAATTTCAGGTTTATTAATCATAAAATGCACTTTGAGGTCAAATTTTAAAAATTAAATTTTTAAAGACATAACAAAAATTTTTCAGAAAAGTGTTAGTTGCTCCATATTACAGACAGAAAGAGCTAAGAAATTGATTAAATATTTATGTTAAGAATCACTCTACTGTTTATGTTATATTTTAATAGTCCTAAACAAGATCATTTTTTCTAGTTTTGTCCCCTTTTACCCAGATATTTGTTATTTTTATTTCTTAGCTATAATGTAACTTTTGAAACTGGTTTTTGAAGAGAATTATTTTATAGTTTCACTAATATAATATACCAATATGCTGATCCATACATAAATATTTCATAGATATACATATGCCATTTGATGATAATTTACATGGCTGCCGTATGGACATAGAAACTCAACTGTTAAAATATTAAATCTCCCCAAATGAATATATAAATTTAAAGCATTTCAACTCAAAATCACAGAAGTTTTGTCACGACACCGGAAAAGTATTCTAAAATATGCCTCAAAGAACAAAAGTCCTGGAATAATCAAGTTAATTGAGAATAAAAGGGAGGCTTGTCATAATAACTACCAAGAATTATTATAAGCTATAGTAACTAAGACAATACAGCCTTGATGTGAGGATAGAAAAACAGAACATGAACAGAGTAGGATTTTAGAAACAAACCTAAAATATCTATAGAATGCTGATACCTGACAGAAGTTCCACTCCGTATTAGGAATGAAAGCATACACTCTGTAATTAGCTGTGCTGTGGCAAACAATTATCCTTGTAGAAAAAAAAAATCTATCTCTATAAATGAAACTATTTTCATATGGGACATTGATCTCAAAGTGAACAGCCAAACTTTAAAAAGAAAGTAAAGAAAAAAATATTTTTATCAAAATTGCCCACAAACCATAAGGAAAAAGCTTGATTAGTATTATAACAATGAAATTAAAACTTCAGGTAACAAAAGTAGTGAAGATACCATGTACGACCTGAAATTCTGTCACAATTGTATTGCGTGTGACCAGTAAATTTAGTATGCAAGTTACAGGAAGGATCCCTAAAAAAAGTTAAACACAAACAATTGAATCACAATATAGGCTTGGGACACCTGGGTGGCTCAGTCGGTTAAGCATCCGACTCTTGATTTGGGTTCAGGTCATGGTCTCACGGGTTTGTGAGTTTGAACCTTGCTTTGGGCTCTGCGCTGACAGTGCGAAGCCTGCTTGGGATTTTCTCTCCCTCTCTCTCTCTGCCCCTCCCCTGCTTGTGCTCTGTCTCTCAAAATAAATAAATAAACTTAAAATATATATATATATAGGTCCTTGGAGCCACCAGGGTGGCTCAGTCAGTTGAGTGTCCGACTTCAGCTCAGGTCACGATCTCATGGTTCGTGAGTTTGAGCCCCACATGGGGCTGGCTGCTGCCAGTGAGGATCCTGCTTCAAATCCTCTGTCCCCCTCCCCCGCTTGTGCTCTCTCTCTCTCTCTCTCTCAAAAATAAATTTAAAAAATTAAAAAATATATAGGCCTAAATTTTAGAACAAATCTGAATGGCCAATAAATACATTGAAAAAATAATCAGTTTCACTAATTATGAAAGAATTGCAAATTAACACTGTATAAGATTTCAGTACATACCCATAAAATTGGCAAAAAAATTAAAACCTGAAAATACTAAGTATTGGCAAAGATGTTGAACAACATGAACTCTTGTGCATTGAGACCGGGAATTTAATTGGTACAACTACTTTGCAGAGACACTGGCACTATTTAGTAAATCTGAAATTGCATGCACTGTTTAATCAGCAATTCTATTCTCAGGCTTATATACATATTAGAGATACTCTCACATATGTACTTGAGAAGGCATGGATTAGAATGCTTATTTCAGTCTTATGGGCAAATGTGAAAAATTAGAAAAAAACACACAATATTCATTTAAAATGGATAAACAAATCATATTATACTATATAGTGGGATATTATATGTAAATTACAAATTGAACTAGATTTACATAATTCTCTACAGATAAGTTTCAAAACTGTGATTTAAGGGGAGGAAAAGCAAGTCTCATAAATATGATTTTCTATAAAATTTACAGATATGCTTTATTATACAATATGATATTTAGGAATACATATATACTTAGTAAGTACAGAAAAATGTATAGAAGTGATGAACATAAAACGTGGTTATCTTTGGTAAAACTGGAGGTACAGTAGGAGGGGTTAGATGGGAATGTGTAATGGAGAAAAACAGATGGGCATTTGATAAATATTTTAATATTTTTAAACTTTGAAATGTTTGCAAAGTTGTTTGCCACTCCATGTACCATTTTACACACACACACACACACACACACACACATACTTCAAAAAATAGAAAGTTATTCAAGTAATTCAAAGTATTCTGATAGTATTAGAAAGCCAATATGTATGGTATGACCCAATTTTTTCTCCATATGGATGAATATATATTCATAAGTGTGTTTAACTATAGTAGAATGCATGAGGGACTGAAGCAGAAGCTATTACCGTGATTCAATCCAGCTGAAAAGATGGGTGATTTTAATCTTTATTTTCTTTCTTTATAGTTTCTTAGTTTTCTGTATTTAGGCATATGGTCTTTGATAGCTAGGGGAACAGGGTCATAGTGTCAAAGCATCATATTTGAGTAAAAATGCTACCAGACAGTAAGTCCCATAAGACCCTTGCCTCTAGCTGCTTTTATCCCTGCTGTTTCCTTAGGAGAGAACGCTCATTCCCAACATGCATTAGGTTGTTGGCGGGGGGAGAATGAATGAAGTAACAAAATAAATTATCAATTAGGCATTGATGAAGTCATTAGGGCACACGATTTAACCAGCATTTACTGAAAACCTTGGCTTTAGAGAAAAAAAAAAAGATGAAATTTATGCCCTCAGGCACCTTACTGTCTAGTGCAGGAGTCCAATGTGCAAAAATGTGATTTTTGTTGCACTGGAGTGTTCCAAATGTTTTTTTTTTTTCAAATGTTAATAAGCTACACACCACCCTCAAATCAGGCTTTTAGCTCCCCAAATTAATAGATTTATAAATAGATATTAATAGATTAGTAGATTTTAGTGGATATTTGTGATTCCATAGTCCACATGCTTTTTTTTTCAGGCTTGGGAATTTTGCACTTGCACAAGAGGACACCTGGGTGAGCCTTTCTTTCCATCCAGATGCAACTATACTGCATCCACCAATCTCAAGATGTCAGATACGGGAATGACAGATATTTGTAGTGTTCGACACTAATTACAAATAACTCTTATGTTTACATTTTGTTACATCAAAATGAGTCTGGGAGACATGTGGAGTGAATTATTAGCTGACTAGCTAAAAACAAAACAACAACAAAAACCCAGCTCTGAATTCTACTATGGCTATGATGGACTAACACACAGCAGGGCAACCCTCCCCATGAGAGCAACTAAAAAAGCTGGATAACATGTATTAAAACAAAACAAAAAACAAAAACACATTTATGTGAGGGTCTTAGATATCTAACAAGGCAGCCAGGATGTGATATGCCAAAGTATCAAAGGAAAGGTGCTAAGGTGAGTCTAATATTCTCCTCTACCTTTTCAGCCCATATTGATTCCCTCACAGGATATGTGAAGAGTCTGAGAAACAAGTTAAGAACAGCTGCTCCAAAGCAGAGAAGTTGAGCAGAGCTTTTAGTGGTCTCATAGGGATACGAGGAAGAAATCAGAGTTCACAGGTCTCATTTCTTGAGTGCCCAACATCCCACAAAGAAGGAAAGAGGAAAGAAGTGAGAACTACTTTTCCCATCCCTGCATTCTCTGATGTGTGCCTTGTGCCAGCTGCAAGGTGGAAAATCTGAAAAGAAAGTAGATGCTGAGGGACTGAGAATCTGAGAAGCATTATGGCATGAGAGAGATGGACATTATATTCCCAGCACTCTAGGTGAAGGGGCTATCATATGTATATGTCATATGTATAAATCATATAGAGAGTGAAATATGTATGCCATATATATGTATATGTATACATATACATATATACATATGTATATGCATATGTATACACACATACATATGTATATGCATATGTATACATACATATACATATGTATATACATATGTATACATACATATACATATATATATGATATTATATATTCCATTATATATATGAAACACCAGAGCTGATAATCTCAATACTTCAGAATAAGAATGTTATATTACAGACGAGCTCTTCCTTTTTCTCCTTTTCTTTTCTTTTGTTTTCTTAAAAAAAATGATTCTATACCCATCTCTTTCTTTGTCTTCCATTTCTTTTGTTTTTCTTGTGTTCTCTGAGGTGACCAGGCCAGTGAGCCCCACCAGAGGAGCCACTCAAGGCTCACAGGTGGCCTGGAAGTTGAGGGTGAAGGGTTGGGGGTCGGGTACTTGGGAGCTGGAACTGAAAAAGCAGACAGGGCTCAGGAAGCAGCTGGGGTTGTTAAGACTTGAAGGGTTGGGGCTAGGGAGGTGACCAGAGTCAAGCAGGTGACAAAAGTCTGGAGGGTCTGAGGAATCAGACACAATAGTACACATACAATATCATTCCATGCATATTAAATGTTATAAACGGGCAAGAATCACTAGGGGTGTCAAGTCATGATCATGGTTACCTTTGGAGAAGGAGGCAGAGACCAGGAGCGCCGGGGGCTTCTTGCTGGCACATACATTTCTATTTCCTCACTTGGATAGTGAAGAACTTGACTATGTGTTTTTGTGCATTGGTGCATGAAGATTCATCAGGCTGTACTCTCAGTATTTGTAGTTTTATTTTATATGTAAGTTATATTTCAATAAAAGTGTTCTTGAAATGTAAGTATAAATTCTGACCTGAGTTTTTATGAGTAAATGAGAATTAGCTGAAAGTAAGGCAAGGAGAGTTAAGTAATTGGCAGTGTGAGCGCAGGTTCAGGAGCATCAAAGAGCAGGATAAATGTGTCAATGATAGCAGATGTGCCCATGAAGTGGAAACTTTGAGGCAGGAATTGATGGGGAATGGAGATAGAAAAGCAGGAAGGGACAGACACATAGAGAGGTTTGTGTCTAATACTCAGAATTGTGGCTTATGAGCTGTAGACAATGGGAAACATTGCAGAGTTATGGGGGGAGGTGGAGGGAAAAAGCCCTGGGAGGATTGTGTTTTACAAAGCTGGTGACTTTTCAGCAAGTGAATGGTTAAAGAAAGTGAAAAGCTCTAGGTAGGGGAAACAGAGAGGTGAAGCCTGGGTGGCAAGCATTGATTCAATTTATATTTAGAACTGTGACTAAAGAGATATGATAAGTTTCTCAGCAAAGTGTAAGTGTTTTTAATCCTGACAATTTAAAAATCATAATGTAACTTACCAACATTATGTGTTATATATAGAGAGAGAAAAGTGTCAGAGTATTACAGTCCTCATTTTTTATTTGATACTGCTTGAAATTGATAGATTAGTAAGGATATTTGTATAAATTATGGTATTTAAAGTTATAAAGGCAATGATACAAGAAATAGAGTCTATAAACATTATATGAAAACTAAAACCCAAATCATACAAAGTGAGTGAAAACATTGGCTGTGGAGCAAATAACAGGTACCATAAGAGAAACATTAAAAACAAATGGAATAGCATAAATGACAGAGTTCAGAACAAAAATATCTGTTATAGCAAGAAATGTCAGTGGGATAAACTAAGCCATTGAAAGAAAAAGGCTCAGATTATATCAAAAAAATAAAACCTAACTACATGCTATCTATAGGAGACTTATCTGAAATGGACTCATCAGAGTTGAAAGTGACATACAGACTAAAATCACACGAGGCAAACACAAACAAAACATAAATCAAAGGCCGCAATACTAACATCAAATTCAATCCAAGATACAAACATAAATGACAACGGTGCTTTATCATAATAAAGGGCACAAACACATAGAGAACCAAATGCTCATGAGTCTTCATGCACCAAATAACAAAATAATTAAAATGTGTAACCAAGAATTGCAGGTAATAAAAGGAAAAAAAATAGAAAAAATGTTAACTAGCAGAGTTCAACCTCTCTCTCTTCCCATATATCGAATAGGTACATTTTAAATGTTTCACAGAGTATTGAAAGTGCAGTTGAAATTTTTTTTAGAGTTTTTGAATTTATTTTTGAGAGACAGAGAGAAACAGAGCATGAGCAAGGGAGGAACAGAGAGAGAGGGAGACATAGAAACTGAAGCCAGCTCCAGACTGTGCTTGTCAGCACAGAGCCCAATGTGGGGCTCAAACCCATGAACCATGAGATAATGACCTGAGCTAAAGTCACATGCTTAACTATTTACAAACATTGACCACATATTAGGAAATCAGAAATCCTCAGTCAATTCTTAAGTGAAAATAATATGAACCACATTCCCGAATAATTTGTATGAAAACTACTAAGGAATTCTCAAAACAGATACCAAAATTTTAAAAAGCACCCAGAAATGCAAACAAATTCTCTACTTTCTTAAAAAGAAAATCAAAGTGTACAAACTTCTAGTTATAAGATGAATGAGTTCTGGGGATCTAGGGCACAGCACGGTGACTAGGGTTTACAGTTTTAAAATGTGTATTTGGAAGTTGCTATAAAAAACAGCTTTAATAGTCCCATCATAACAACAACAACAATAACAACAACAAAATGTCTCGATTATATTGCAATAAAGCTGGAGAAAATAAAATATATAAATTAAAAAATTGGAATATTTTACTCAGTTGTTATTACCACATGGTATTTGAGGCAAGAAAAATTGGCATGCAATTTGGAAAGAAGGAAGTGAAAGAAGGAATTACAAAAAAAGAAGAAGAAGAAAGAAAAAGAAAATGAGGAAATAAGCACAGATCTGGAACTCCTTGTCCCACATCAGGCAGCATCAGCGAGATCAGGAGGCTCCCCCCAGGGGTGTGTTGGTATTACAGTCTGATGTGTTTTGTCAGGTAAGACCTACACAGTGCATTCCCTGGAATTTCTTGCTGACTCAACAAGAGAGACCTGAGTGAATAGCTATGCATCACCTCCACACTGCTGAGAGAAACCCCAACTACTACCATCTCAAGAACCCCAACTGCCTAAGAAGCAGGAGGAGCCTAAGCAAAGAACTGGTTCCATAACATCTCTTCTTATTTACCTCTCGGGGATCTAATTCTCCCTGGTTGTTCATAATAACTAGGATTTTCTTTTCTTTCTATAGTCCTTGGATATATTCTACTCTGATTCAATTCCCTACACACGCCCCACTCCTAACCCTTCAACTGTATTTTCTGCAAGTTCCCACCTGAGACTGCAGTGGACTCCACCATTTAGGACGTACTTACCGCCATCTTGCCTTCATTAAAAACCCACTGTCATGGGAGAACATTGATTCCTCCCTCTCGTCTTGATCTTTAGCATCAGCTGAGACTAAGACCAGACCGACCGATGCCTCCCCTGGACCGCACACTTTAGAGGACCCCACATAACATACGTGAACAAGACGTTTGTTTAAAAGTTTGTTTTAATGTTTATTTATTTTTGGGAGAAAGAGACAGACAGAGCACAAGCAGAGGAGGGGCAGAGAGAGAGGGAGACAGAGAATCGAAAGCAGACTCCAGGCTCTGAGCTGAGAGCACAGAGCCTGACGCGGGGCTTGAACTCATGAATGGTGAGATCATGACTGGAACCAAAATCGGGTGCTCAACTGACTGAGCCACCCAGGCACCCCATAAGATGTTTGTTAATGAACACATGGAGAATTTTTTTCACTTGGGATGCAAAACTCAGATGTAGAAGTCATAGCTCTAAGCATCTACTCTCATGACTAACGTGATTGGGACCCCAGAGAAATGCCGTTCCGAGCTTCTGGCCCCATGTATTTGAGAAGTCAGGCACATCAGGTATGCTGTTTATGGGCTCTGCTACCACATGTGTCAGAGATGGACACCATCTCAGAGACTAGGGAGTTTTTGAGGAGCGTAAATTTAAAAAAGAGAAGACAAATTCACTTGTCAGATCCTTTTTTCTCATTGTGGCAAAAATAAATTTTGCAATGTGTTGGAGAGCACATTGTAATTTCCTAGCAATCTTGAGTGTCATGTCTTGTCTTTCTTTTCCTCCCTTCCCGCCCCGATGCTATACTGGTCTTTTCTTCCATCTTCCGAATACTCATAAATGGCAGCCCAGTTTCCAAATACAGAAGCCTGGCAGCCAGGCTTTCCTAATCTCAATCCCTCACACTGAATCCAGCAGCAAAGCCTCTCTTTAGCACTTCCATGATATTTCTAGTATAATTTTATGTCCCTTCTCATACCACCGTCTTCCTCTAAATCACTGTTTCTCCGCGAGACGCTTCCAATGTTCTCCTAACCATGCTCTCCCCATCTCATTCTCCAGACCTAACCACAGTTGGTAGACAGAGAGCTCCCCCAAATAAAAAAATAAAAATAAAACAATCTCCTTAAAGATATTAAGCCAAACACCATAAATAAATTACTAAATGGGATCCTATGACACATTAAGAGATTAATGTATACTAACAGACAGGAATGGATGTTACAACATTAGAAATTGTGTCTAACTTATTAATGACGATCTCTATACAGACCCCAAATTCTATTGCTAAAGTGAAGCACTTATTTCTGATCTAAGTTGTATTTTTATTATGTTGTCAATACCTTATGAAAAGGCAGCACATCTTAATTTATTTAATGTAAGTAGATATAAATGCATCATATTTTATTTATGTGTATTTTATTTATGCATAAGTGTATGCATACATACCCTTTAAATACACATACACACAGGGGTGCCTGGCTGGCTCAGCTCACATCATGATCTCACAGTTCGTGAGTTTGAGCCCCACCATTAGTGCAGAGCCTGCTTGGAATTCTATCTCTCCTTCTCTCTGCCCCTTTCCTGCTTGTGCTTTCTCTCTCTCTCAAAATAAATAAATGAATTAAAAACAATCTTATAAAAATATACATACACACAGAGACGCATAAATATATTATTTATATCATTGTACAGATGTGATCTTACATATGTTTTTTACACTTATTTATTTTTGGGGGAGACATAGAGAGACGGAGCACATGTTGGGGAGGGGCAGAGAGAGAAGGAGACACAGAATCCGAAGCAGGCTCCAGGCTCCAGGCTCTGAGCTGTCAGCACAGAGCCCTATGCAGGGCTCAAACTCACAAACCATGGCTGGAACTCACAAACTGTGAGATCATGACCTGAGCCGAAGTTGGATGCTTAACCGAGCCACCTAGGCGCCCTTGTATAGATGTGATCTTAAGCTTACTTAACAGCGTATGCATTTTTGCTTGGTTCGCTCTTCTTCCCTTTCAAACTTTGTCCTCCCGACTAAGTAAGCCAGGTCATCAGCTTAGCATTATACGTTCTAATTTCATGCCCATGTAATTACATGTAAACATACATGTATGCACATATATCCCCATAGACCATACATACACAAAAATCCGTATACAAAAAGAGGTTGTTCATGAGTTTTGACATTATTTAACAAAAAGTATTTTTATAATATACAGAATTTTCTGTATATCGTTTTTCTCCCTCAACAAAACACCTGGTGGGATTCCTTCTACATCCACATCTCTAGCTCTGGACATTTTATTTCTAGTAAATATTCTACGGTATGGGTATATCATAATATATTTAACTTATAATTTGAATTCACATGATTTCCTCATTTTGTCACTATAAGCAATGCATTATAAGATAGCTGTGTGTAATTGTAATAGGTTGGGTTTCTGGGAAAACAAATTCCGAGTGCCTGGGAATTGCTGCAGGAGGCTTATTGGAGATTGCTCCTGGGGACAATATCTGTTTGGGGTGAGACACGAGGTTTAGGCAGAAGGAGAGGTTGAATAGCAGAGAAGTTGTATCAGAAGGCTCAAGGAGTTTGGGTAGCTCTGACATTGGGTGTTGGCTCAGTCATCCCAGTTGAGGCAGGGAAACCAAACCCCTGTACCTCCATATCAGATGCTGCTTCCAGGGAAGGGGTAACCTTGGGTGGATGGGGCAGCTCCTTTTAGATGACGATAATTCCTGGAGAGTAACCTCACTGGGAATTATTGCAGTACTTTGTCTCATATCACTTTAGCTAACTTGGAACGAGGCTGCCCAGAATCCCTTTCCCCAGACTGTTCCAGGTTGGTGGTAAATATGCAGGAAAGTTGTGTGACTTTCAGAAGACAGAAGCAATGCTGCAGACGTCTTCTCATGCCTCAAAGTCCACATAGGCCACCAGGCGCTGGTAACTTGCACACACTTTTGTTAATCTACCAGCTCACCTGATTGGTGAGTGCATGGACCCATAATCCCTCCCACCACATCTATTCCTGTAGTTTCTCTTGAGTCCTGGGTCAAGTGAGCATGCTGCTCCATAATGAAGGGTCCCCTGGCATTGTGGGTGGAGCTGGTGAGAGACCTGGACTACAGTTTGTCTTTGTTCACTGCAGCACAGCCTCCCGGGTTCAATGTGCCCTGCCTCTTGTCCATGCTCAGCTTTCCTTCCTGCCTGCTGATCTGGGTGACCCACAGGGACTTCAGGGCCCTACACCAGATCCCGGTGACAGAGGTCTCCACCACCTCCTGTGACTGTGTCAAGGCTACTCTCTCTAATATGTTCCTTATTCTATATCACACATAGCAGATCTGTTCCCCCAACTGAACACTGACACAGCAATCCTCACCGGCAAAGGAATTAGTGAATCGGTCTTGAGGAGGAGATCTGGTGGTGTTCTATAGTGTCCACCACGGTGCTTTATTCCCAGAAAACTGACTCCCAGGATTAAGATGGCTGGATTGAAGAATACATGCATTTTAAAATTTAATAGACGCTGCAGGATTCATATCCGAAAAAGCTGTAAAAATGCAAATCTGTACAATGAACATAACAGTGCCTACCTGCATTCCACACTATCTTTGATGCTACATTTTTTTTGTTTCCTGATAATTATGAGAATATATCTTTATGATTGAAATTCCATATTTCCCTCTCTGCTATTAAATTTGAGCCCCTCATGTATGTTGGCCATTTGACTATGTACTTTTGTGAATTTCTTTTTTTATAGCTGTTGGCCATTTTTTAATGTTGGATTCTACACATTTTTACTGGTAAGTTTATAAATGTTCTTTGGGCATTACACACATGACCTTTTATCTACTATCCTTGGTATCTATCTGCATTGAAAAAATTTTAGTAAAAACCTATTTTTATCATCTATTGACTTTGATAACAGTATATTTTGCTGTCAATATTGTGGTTTTTTTTTTTTTTTTTAACACTGGAGTGTTTATGCCACTGGGAGTTTCTTTGGGAAACAGTAGAAAATAGGGGTTCAAATATATTTTCATCTGATGGATAATATTCTGTTAGTACCATTTATTAAATAATCCATCATTTTCCACTGATTTGAGAAATAAATTTTGCCATTTTAATTCACATATATACAGGGAACTATTTCTGGGTTCTTTATTTACTTCTACCAATAAAAAATTCAATAAATTATGAATACATTTATAAATATTTAATCTGATAAATACACATGAAATCCAGGTAAACATCATGATTGATAAGTGAAATACGAGAAGTATTGCCATTAAAATAAGGAACAAAGCACCTTTCACTTAAATTGTTTTGAAAGTGTGAGTCAATGCAGTAAGAAAAGAAGTATTGAGGATCACAAAACAGAGTCAAAGTTATAAATATTTGACATGGTATGGTTGTATACTTGAAAAAGATATTTAACTGAAAAACTATTTTAATAGTAAGATAATTCTTATAAATTTCCTGGTTAAAAAATTAATGTTAAAAAAAAATCAATCACTTGCTAGACACAGAGAGTAAAGGTAAAAAATTAAATTCAGGGACTATCCCATTTGCAAGGGCAACAAAAAAGATAAATTATCCAGGAATAAACTGGAGAAATGGTCAGTGTTTGTTTGAAGGAAATGACACAACTCTACTGAGAGGCATAAAAGCAGAACTGAAAAGGGGAAAGTGCACTTTTTATAAAGATTCAATATCATAAAGAATTTGATTATTTCTACATTTATCTATAAATTTATTACAGGGCTTGGGTATCTCAAGGACAGGGCATAGGTCTTGGGCTCCCAGCGCAAGAAGAAGGGGAAGATCCAGTTGGGAGTTAAGATAACGATTTGGTCCACTATCTTCTTACATCCATGTAGCAAGGAATAACAAAATCACTTTCCTATATATTCTTTTTAATTTGTGCTTTCTGATTGGTAAGCAGGCTAATCCCTCAGTAAGTCTTAACAAGTTTGGTTTCTGTATCAGTCCTGTAGAAGGACAGTTGTCCCAGAAGCTCTTGTCCTTAACTTACAGCAGGCCTGTGGGCAAGACCCACAAAGAAGAAACATGAAAATATTTCCTTAGCTTAAAATTGTACACTAGTTTTTTTTTTCCCTTAAGTTTATTTATTTTGAGAGAGAGAAAAAGTGTGAATGGGAGAGGGACAGAGAGAGGAGAGTGTGACAATCCCAAGCAGGCCTTGCACTGTCAGCGTGGAGCACGATGTGGGCCTTGAACTCATGAACTGTGAGATCTTGACCTAAGCTGAAGTCGGACCCTTAACCAACTGAGGCACCCAGTCATCCCTTAAAACTGTACCCTTAAGCATTGTCTATGTACTCCGTTCATTTAGAAAATACTCTCTCTGCTTCTACTATGTTGCATTATCATTTCCTTTTTATATGTCTATTTAGATCAGTGGTCAGCACACTATGGCTTAAGGTCCAAATCTGGTCTGCTGCCTGTTTTGTAAAGTTTGAAACATAGCCACACCCATTCATTTACATATTTACATATTATCCATGCTTGCACTCACCCTGCCATGGCAGAATTGAGTAATCGTAACAGAGATTGTACGGCCCACAAAGCCGAAAGCATTTACTACCTGAACCTTCATAGGCCGAGGTGGCTGATATTGTTTTTGACCATAAAAATGTTGAGGATAAGCTTTGCTTTCTTCTGTTAGCATACTCAGCACTCCAGCCATAGATATCACTCAAAAACATTTTTTTTTGGTATTTATGGATTATTAGAAGGAATATTCTTTAAATTCTGAGATAAGTGTAGATTATTAAAGTTTTATTTATTTTTTTGTTTTCTTGACTTTTTTTTTTTAGTGTTTACTTATTTATTTTGAGAGAAAGAGAGGGAGAGCACATGAGCAGGAGAGGAACAGAGAGAGAATCCCAAGCAGGCTCTGTACTGTCAGCACAGAACCCTCTGTAGGGTTCAATCTCACAAACTGTGAGATCATGACCTAAGCCTAAATCAAGAGTTGGATGCTTAACTGACTGAGCCACCCAGGTGCCCTTACTTGAATATTTGTAATGGAAAATGGGGTGAGGGGTAATATGGGCAGGAAAAACTATGGGCCAGAAATGGACAAAGGTTGAGATATACAGAAAAGACAGATTAAGAGAGAGGATTATAATAGGGACAAAAAGTGTGGCATGCGGGCAGGATACATCATGGGGGCTGGGAGAGGGGCAACAATACTAAAATACCTGTAGATCAAAAGATCTGGGGTTTATTTCTGTTCCTGACTCTTTTTTAAAAAAATTTTAATGTTTATTTTTGAGAGACAGAGACAGAGCACAAGCAGGGGAGAGGCAGAGAGAGAGAGGGAGACACAGAATCCAAAGCAGGCTCTAGGCTCTGAGCTGTCATCACAGAGCCCGAGGCGGGGCTCAAACTCACCGCAAGATCATGACGGTTGCTCAACCGACTGAGCCACACAGGCACCCCTCTGTTCTGATTCTTAGAATAGTCTCCACTGCTTTTCCCATGCAAAATTAAACCCCATGATTTCTTATTTCCAAATATGTAGAAACCATTCACTTGTCTTCATTCCCAATTCCGTCACCCCCTCGCTATAAGCCAGCCTTGTACATTTCCTGGCTCTACACTAGACTCCTAATTGGACTCTCTATTATTGCTATTAGGATGTTTTTAAGTGTAAGTAAGAGAAAATCTAAGTCTAACTGGCTGAGGGATAAAGAGAATCTATTGTATTACTTAATTAGAAATTATAGCAACAGTTCAGACTTTGAGTTCAGACTTTGGGCAGGATTGTATCAGGAATCTAGGTCTATTTCTCTGCAGTTCTTTCCTTTTGTGCTCTTCCATGGTGGATCTTGTCCTTAGGCTGCCTTCTTTCCTGGTGCAGGATGGTCAGCAGCAGCAGCAGCCCACACCTTAGCTTTCCTCATTCACACTCAGGAGAAGAGAAAAGATATCTTGTTCACCAAATACAGATCAGAAGTCACAGGCTTTGAAACAGTTGAATCAACCTGAGCCAATAACTCCCCAAGAGGAATGGGATCACCTTGCACAGCTTCTCATTTTTAGGTTGGTAGAAGTGCTTGAAAATAGGGTTGCCGTTGTCCTTGACATTGATTGGGTATCAGCATCTCCTGAAGGGCTTGTGAAAACACAGATCACCGGATCCCCTTCTCAACTGATGATCTAGTAGGTTTTGGGTGACACTCAGCATTACGTGTTGCTTGTAAATCCCCAGGTAATGCTGATGCTTGCTGCTTTACACTTTGGGAACATGTAATATAGAAAAAGATGCATTGGAAATTCTTTTCTAAAGTCATAGAAAGCTGGGACACATGTAAAGCACCATTCTTTTCAGAGAAAGCATAAATATACTGTTAGGTACATTCATTTTGCAGACTTAGAGCCTTGAGTTGTGAGAAGATTGAGTGAGTGCTGGGTTACATGATTGTGTTAAGCCTTGACATGGATCTTAATTCTTTCAGCTGTGCAACTTCTAGCGCTGAAGGTTCCCCTAAATTCCTAGGTCCAAGGAAAGAGGGGAATTCTCTAATCATTTCTGGAAGTATACTCTGGGGGGATTGCTCTTCCACTTGGTCCCACACTCTTGGAAAGTTGAATCCAAGGATGGACTTAAGAATTAAGTACAAGGAACCAAGAAAGTATTCAGTCCAAGCTTCTATTCTCAAGATGATCTGAAGTACTTGGAGACCAATATTAATAATAGCAGTTTACCTCCAATGGTAGGTTAGAAATGGTAAAAATCAATGTCCGGCTGGACTGGCCCTTGCTGATGTTATTAAGAAGTCCAAGGGAGGCTTTGAATCAAGAGAAGTTTAAAAGCAAGGCAGAGCCCCACTAAGAGAGTGCTAACTAAAGCAACTCTGTCCCTCTGGCCCGAGGCACCTTCTGCAGGTGATAAATGAAAAGACATTTCACCTGATTTGCCAAGTAGCCACAGCTTTCTCTGAGGTCACAAAAGTAACATCTTTTTATATCTTTTGTTTTTCATTGGATGGTGGCCTCTAATTGCTTTGGTTAGCTTGGGTAGCCATATCAAAATACACAGACTGGGGGTCTTTAACAGCAGAAATGTATTCCTCATAGTTCTGGAGGATGGAAGTCCAAGATGAAGGTGTCAGCAAGGTAGGTTTTGTTCTGATGCCTCTTGTCTTTGCTTCTAGGCAGCACCATCTTGTATGTTCTCACATAGCCTTTCCTCTGTGGATGCATGTGGAGAGAGAGAGAGAGAGAGAGAGAGAGAGATCTCCAGCTGTCTAGTGTCTTTTCTGATTAGGGTAGTAATCTCATCGTGAGACCCCACCTTTATGACCCTCCTAATTACCTCTCAAGGGCTCTGTTTGCAAATGCCATCACATTGGAGGTGAGGGCTTTAGTATATGTATTTGGGGGTACATATTCAGTCCATCACACTGGTCCTTGATTTAATTAGGCAGCAATGATTCTTCCCCTTTAAAAATAGAGTGAGGGGGGGAAAAAAAACAGAGCTAGGAGAGGAAATCATACTTGGACAAAGAAATTAGAATTGGCTCTCTGGCTCTGCTCAGTTAAGAAGATTCCATGATAGATATCTGTAATTGTGGGCAGTTATCAGCACTGGACCCCTTCTGCAACTCAAACCAATATTCTTCTCTTTTCTTTTATAGGTAGAGGATGCAAGTGAAAGGTGATGTGTGAAGCTTGGGAAACAAGCCTGGAAAAGGCCCCCTCCCCAGGCTGTCAGCTGCTTTTGTCACAGGAACTAGGAACTGTGAATTACAGACTCCCTGCCTCCCAGACTAAGCTGCACCCCCATGGACCTCCCTCTTGTTGCTTTCTGATTATTTCAGATTCCTGTAAAACAAGCCTGAGTTCAGAAGCCCTTGTTGCAAAGCGAGACAAAACACACAGGTGACTATAGCACTGCTCACAAGTGCCACTGCAGAAGCAATGCCTTTTACCAAAGAGCTTGCACCCGAAGGCATTTCTAAGGCATAATCAGGCTTCACTCTCTTGGTAGATTAAGAAGAAGAACACACAGATAGCGTTTCATAATGTGAAGAAGCAAGTCTGTGTGCGTTATCTGACTTGATCTGAGGGAACAGCACTGCGAGTTTAGAATCAGAAGGATCCCCCCACTTTACAATTGAAGATATTTGAATTGCATGATGTCTTCCTGTGAGGGCATTGGGGGTTATGCGATTGTGGATGTCAGAGTCCATTAATATAACAAAGTGCCATTGGAGGTGTGGTTTAGGAAAGGAAAGTTGGGCAGTGCCCAACACACACACACACACACACACACACACACACACTGCAGTTATAGTACTCTGCAAATCACACTCTTCTCTAGATCTTTGTTACATGACGAAGTACGCATACTTCATGTTGCCAGAACAGCGAGCATTTACTGTATTCCAGGCACTATGCTAGAACCACGTTAACTATATTATCTCTTTTAATCAATACTGAAAATGGTACGATTAGGAATCACATAACATTGCTATGCACTTTTTTACACATAAGAATTCTAGGCCAGGGTGGGGGCAAGTTACATGAGTGTTCCATCGCTGGTAAATGCAGAAGTATGATATAAACAAAATAGCTGCATGCCTCCAGCTATTCGTACAACATTCATTCATTTAACTAAATTATTATTGCACACTTACTTATTGTCCCAGACATAGCTCTGGGCATAAGATATAAAAACCTGCTTGGGCTCTGCCTTGACAGAATTTACCATTTAAGTGGGGTGAGAGTTACTAATCAAATGAGTAAAACTATACTTACAAAATAACAACTCTACTAAGTGTTGTGAAGGATAAGCTCCTGGTGATGTGAAAAAGCTATGACAGGAGATGTTTAGCTCATCTGGAGTCGTGGAAAAGTTCTGCTAAAAAGTGATGTTTGAGATAAAAATCTAAAGATTGCCTAGGGGATAGCCAACTGAATGGGGGTGCAGGTGAGCATTCCAGGTGGAGGAAGAAATAACATGTGCAAAGGCCCTGGGCTTGAAGAGACCGTGGAAGAAAAAGGAGGCCAAATCACACTGCCTTTCAGATCATACTAAAAATTTTGGTGGGGGGGTGCCTTGGTGGCTCAGTTAGGCGACAGACTTCAGCTCAGGTCATGATCTCACAGTTCGTGAGTTCGAGCCCTACATTGGGCTCTGTGCTGACAGCTCACAGCCTGGACCCTACTTCAGATTCTGTGTCTCCGTTCTCTCTACCCCTCCTTTGCTCATGCTCTGTGTCTCTGTCTCTCAATAATAAATAAATGTTAAAAAATTTGAAAATTTTTTGGAGGATGATGAAAATGATGATGATTTAAGTGTTGGACTGAGGTATGGTAGTTCCACACGCAGATTTACTTTTTGAATTATAAATCTGGCTACAAAGCAGGGTGGGCTAGAGGGACACAAAAGTAAAGCTTATCTCAGTATCCCACGCAAAGGTGATGGTAGTTTGTAGTAGGTACGTGGTTATGCAGATGAAGTCATATATCTCCCATTAAGAGGTGGAATCTATTTCCTTGGACCTGGTTTCATCTCAGAACCTACTTTGATCAACAGAATATGTTGTAATTGACATTAAAATACTCCTGAGATGGAGCCTTGAAAGTTCCTATGGGTTCTGCTTTCTCTCCCTTGTGATGTTTGCAAGCTGGTCTGACCTACTGGTATATAAAAGGCCACATTGGAAAGAAAACCCAGGCAACCCAGCAAGCAGCAAGCACTAATCAAGTGCATACATGAGAATGATTTAGACTTTTCAGATTGCTGGCCCTCCAACTGAATAACCGCAGCGAATCAGAAAAGGAACCTCTTAATCAACCCCACATCTCTAAGAAAGAACACACTGCTGATTTAGCCTAATGTTGCAATGGTTTGCTATGCCCTAATAGCTACAATGGAAGGGCTGGGGATAATATAGACTTCGGTCATATTGAGTTTGCCTCCAAGATATCCAAGGTAAGGGACAGAAGATCTGAGAGATCGCAACTGGGTTTCTTGCACAGTTGATAGATTGTGCTGAATTCACTAGTAGGTAAGATTGAGGTAGCAAATTTATTTGTCAAAAGACCATTGAGTATAGTTTTCAAGTTTAGGGGAAAGGTCAGAATTGGAGATAAAACATTGGAGTCATCGGCCTACAGATATGTGAAGTAAGGGATGGAGATAAGAAAGCCTGGATGTGATATAGTACAGAGGTTTCACCAGCCTCTGGGCTGCCTGGATTAGAAACCCAGCACTGTTTATTAATTAGTATGTGGTCTTGGGCACGATCAAGTTTTGTCTGAACTCTATCACAGGGATACTGTGGATATTAAATGAGCTAAATATTTAGATATTTAGAAAAATAGGTGAGCCACATGTTTACTACCTCTTTTAAAGGACAGAGCAAGAAGAGAGAGGGTAAAATCAAATGTTGAGGGACATCGGCACACAATTCCTGAGGGGAAGAGGTGAAACAGGAAACAGGGAAAGGGGCAGCTGGAGAAATTCAGGGCTGTCACAGAAGTCAAGGCAAGTAAAGAGTTTTAAGAAGAGGAAGATTAACTGGGCCAAGTACCGCTAAAATATCAGGAAACGTGAGTTCTTTAAAGTGCTCACCAGTTTTAGTAATCAAGAGTTCTTTGGTGAGACTAGAAATACTTCCTTAATGGAAGGTTGAGTTCAGAAGCCATGTTGGAGTGTACTGAGGAGTGAGCAGGAGGTAAGGAAATGAAGATAATATTCTTCTGAGAATGTTTCCTGTAAAGAAGAGACTGACAAATAGGGGAAGATGTGTGGTCTTAGGAAGAATTTCATTTTTTAAGATGTAAGGAACATACATTAGCTTTCTGTTGCTATATAACAAATCACCATAAATGTAGTCACTTAAACCAACTTCCATTATGGTCTCACAGTTCTGTAGGGCAGACATCTGGGTAGGCAAAACTGGGTTCTCTGCTCAGGGACCCCCAAGGCTGAAATTAAGGTATTGGCAATACCTTGACTCTTCCCAGGAGGTTTGGGGGAAGAATTTACTTACTTCCCAGCTCATGTAAGTTGTTGGCAGAATTAAGTTTGTGTGGTTGTAGGACTAAGGACCCCATACATATACCTCAGTAGCTTTATTGGGGATCAATAAAGTATCATTGGTCATTTGTATAACTTCTTGGAAATATATCTATTCAGATATTGTGCTTTTTTTAAAAAGTTTTTATTTGAAAGAGAGAGAGAGAGTGAGAGCATGAGCAGGGGAGGGATAGAGGGAAATAATCTTAAATTCCACCCTCAGTGTGGAGCCTGGCACAGGACTCAATCACACAACCCTGAAGGTCATGACCTTGAACTGAAATCACTGAAATCAAGAGTTGGCTGCTCAACTGAGCCACCCAGGTGCTGCTGTGTGCTTAATTGTAAGAGTTCTTTATATATTCTATATACAAGTCTCTTATCAGTCATATATTTTTCAAATATTTCCTCCCATTCTGTGAGTTGTCTTTTCACTTTTTAAATGTTTATTTATTTATTTTGTGAGAGAGAGAGAGAGAGAGAGAGCGCGTGCATGCACAAGTGGAGGACTGGCAGAGAGAGAAAGAGAGAGAGAATCCCAAGCAGGCTCTACCCTGTCAGTGCAGTGCCCAATGCAAGACTCAATCCCACAAACTGTGAGATCATGACATGAGCCAAAATCAAGAGTTGGACGCTTAACCCACTGAGCCTCCCAGGTGCCCCTGCCTTTTCACTTTCTGGATGATGTCTTTGAAACACAAAATTTTAAAATTTTGATGAAATCCAATTTATCTGTTTTTATTTTGTCACTTGTGATTTTGAATTTCTAAGAAACTATTGCCCGATTAAAAATCATGGGATTTACCCTTACGATCTCTTCTAAGAATTTCATAGGGCTAACTTTTACCTTTAGGTCTTCAATCCACTTTGAGTTAATTTTTGTATATGGTGTTAGGAAGGGGTCCAAATTCATTTTTTTTACATGTGGGCTTCCAGTTGTCTCAGCATCTGTTGGGAAAACCATTATTCTCCTCATTTAATTGTTTTGTAACACTTGTTGAAAGCCAGTTGACCACAAATATAATATTTATTTCTGGACTTTCAATTCTACTTAATAGTCTATTCACCTATTCATGGGCAGTATGATTACTTTGTATTCATTATTTTAGCTTTGCGCTTAAGGCTTGAAATGATCATTGGAACTTCTAATTTTGTTCATGTATTTCAAGATTGATTTGGCTATTTTGAGTCCCTTTCATTTCCATATGAATTTTATGATCAGTTTGTCAATTCCAAGGAAAAAAAAGGCAGTTGGAATACTGATGTAAATTTCATTGATCTGTAGACCAATTTGAGTATTATTGACATTTTAACATATCCAGTCTTCTGATCTTTGGCAAGGGGTGTCTTTCTGTTTATTTAGGTCTTTAACTTTTTAACTATAAACTATAGTTTTAACTATGAAAACTATAGTTTTCAGCATACAATTCTTACACTTCTTAAGTTAAATTTGTTCCTAAGTATTTATTATTTTTGATACTATTATAAATATAATTGCTTTTTAAGCATTGTTTATTGCTAAGGTACAGAAATTTGGTCTATTGATAGTTTATTCAGTAATCTTGCTGAACTTACTTGTTACTTCTAATTGTGTTTCTGTGGATTTTTATACACAAGATCCTGTCATCTGTAAATAGTGATAACTTTACCTGTTTTTTTCCCAATCTGGATGATTTATATTTTCCTTTTCTTATTTAAGCACCCTGGGAAGAACCTCCAGTACAATGTTTAATAGGAGTGGCGAAACAGGATTTGTTTACAAAACATCCAGTTTCTCACCATTAGGAACATGTTAGCTGCGGGTTGTTCATAGATGGCCTTTATTAGTCTGAAGCATCTCCCTTCAGTTCCCAGTTTGTTGACTGTTTTATCATGAAATGATACTGAATTTTGTGAAATCATTTTTTCTCCATTTATGAAGGTGATCTTAGAGCTTTTGCCTTTATTATTAGCATAATTTATTACTTGAATTGATTTTCATGTGTTAAACCAACGTTATAATCCTGGGGTAAATATCACTTGGTCTTGGTGTATAATCCTTTTAATACATTGCTAGATTCATTTAGCCAGCACTTTGTTGAGGATTTGGGGGTCCCTATTCATAAGGGATATTTATCTATAGTTTTATTTTCTTGTGTTATCTTTGTTTTTGGTTTCAGGATAATACTGGCCTCCTAGTATAAATTGACAGCAAAGACGTATCTAGCATTCTGCGTCTTATTAGCAAATACCTCCCTGAGTCCCAATTTTCCTTTTTCTGAATGGAATCCCATGCTTCTTCACATATGTAGGTATAGATTGTCATGACCCTCATTCAGTACCACCTCTGTCTCTTAATGCTCTTCTGCAAAAAACAACTTCTGTCTTGGGTTGTTCTGCCCTCCTGCTAGCTTCCTATAATATTCTCTGCACCAGCCCTTCACTCATTGCTCCCAAGAGTTCCCTTGGACCTGTGTCTTGGGAAGATAGGTTTAAGAAGAGGACCGTTTTGAAGGTCTATAACTCTTCCTACCTTAGGTTGATCCAGATGATACAGACCAAACATTAAAGAGCATAGGAAACCTCAAAGGTTAAAGTAAAGAATGGACTTTGGCTCTTCTAGCTTACAGAAAGGTCAAATGTAATTAACCTAGAGTACTACTGAGAAATACACAAAGGTATAGAATATAGCTGATCAGATAGGAAGAAATGGAAGGAGCCAGGCTATACCTCTCCAGCGGAGGAACTAAAGATTATTATTCAGTGCTAAAGAGTTTCCTTGGACTCAATTCCAAAGTAGCAGTCAGTTAGGATGGAGTTAGTTTGTGAGGGAGGTGTACTCTAACCTTAATCGGCCCTCTACAATGTTAAGCAAAACCATCTCCTACCAGGGGCACCAAATTACAGAGAAACCACATAAACATAAGGTAAGAACAGGATCCAGGCTGGTTAGGACATAGCAGCTGAGATTAATGGTTCAGGTTTTGGTCCATTAGATTACATCCAAATGAAAGCACTAAAAATCCCATGTATGCTCATTTCAAAATGAATTGCTTTCCTGACTACTTACACTTAAGAATTCGATGGGAAATATCCTCATCATTGTCTGTGTCCTAGAAGCAACTCCTGTTTGCCACATCCTCAACTGAGCCTCTCATCTTTAGAGCCAAGAGTTTTGTTTCATTTTGTTTAAATTACATCTTGTGTCCTCTCTCTCTATCGCCCTGTTTCTCATTGTATTTGCTATTTATTGTTTGTCTCCAGGTAATGGAGGTACAAGAAAAGAGAGAAACAACATATTTCAAGAAGCTTTGGACCTGCTTTGACTGGAATCTCTTTAGTAGTCTTGGGGTAGAATGTGCTGTTACAAAGGCAATTTCTTAATCATCTTAATTAGTGTTTGTGCAGTTCAGAGCCAACACAAGCATCCTATTATTTGTCATTTCTAAGAAATCACAGGGTAAAACAAAATGAGAAGATCCTCATCTCTAAACCATTATTGTTAAGGGCATCTACATTTTGATCCCTCTGTGTTCATGTATATAAAAAGTTACTGGATCAGGGTTTCTAAGAATGTCATATGTGCAGCAGAAAACCAAACTCAATTCTCCAGGGGATCCATTTGAATCCCCTGAGAACCTAAGATACCCACAGCTTCAAGAAATGAAGACTGAAAATACAGGCTAGCTGACCTGTTACATTATTGAAGCAAAAGATGGACCCAGGCTAAAAATAAAATGGTGAGGAGAATTTTAAATCCCCTATTAATAAGACAAAAAACAGGCACTGAGCATTTAAGCTTAATTAAGACCTTGGCAAAGAGCTGTTATTTTTTAAAGTAGATAAAGAGAAATTAAGTAGAAATTGTTAGCTATAAAATCAGTATTTCTGAGTGATATTTATGGACTTCACTAATTTATTAAATCATTTCCACTTAATTTTAAGCAAAATGAAAGATGAGAAGGATCTGTGGGTGAGAAGAAACGGTGTTGCTTCCTGGTAATTCTCATTGTTACTTATTCTTTTCCCTTCAGGAATTAAGCATTAAAAGTAGGGCAGAACCAGAAAAATGTTGACAAGCAATGTGGAAGTTTTGAGGTATGTTCCCAAGAATGTAATACTTTAAACAGTATGAAAGATTAAAATCCTGTCAACAAGACACTGTTGGACAGGAGGAATGTAAGGGATCTTGTTTTGAGGTCAAAATTGCTAATTAAAAAAATGTTTACTTATTTATTTTTGAGAGAGAGACAGAGAGAGAGAGAGAGATGGAAGGAGAGAGACTGAGTGGGGGAGGGGCAGAGAACGAGGGAGAGAGAGAATCTCAAGCAGTCTCCCACTGTCAGTGTGGAGCCAGACACAGCTCTGGAACTCAAGAACGAGAAGATCATGACCTGAACTGAAACCAAGAGTCAGAGGTTTGACCAACTGAGCCACTCAGGAGCCCCAGGGTTGCTAATTTCTTGAGTGTCTTCAAACTTCTCTCATTATGTTGACACAGGATCTGAAGAAACCTCCAAAATGGTTACTAGACACGGTGACAGCACACAGGACCCGGGCCATGAGGCATCCGGCTGACACTTGAAAAGAAGAGAGAGACGGGTGTGAAGGCCAGGCGTGGGGTTGGCATTTGCGAGGCTTCGTACAGTGCAGCAGTGATAGGAAAAACTCTGTTGTCTGCCTGCCTGGGTTTGAATCCTGGCTCTCCTCACTCACGGTCAAGCTTCGGGAATTTCTCTTAAGCTCTCTGCCCTCCATTTCTTCTCTATGCAATGTGCATAAGAGTAGGATGTAGCTCGTGAGAATAAGTTGTGGGAAGAACATGTTGAGTTATTCCCTGAATGTTAGAAATCGTTATGAGGATGATTGGGGTGATGGTAATAACCGTGCAGTGCTGCCCAGAAGAGATGACCTTCAGCTCATCCTGAATTGCACTGACCCAGGTTTTATTTTGTCCTTTTTTCCATATTAGCCTCTAGGGATCAGGAATACTCAATGATAGTGGAGTTTTGGTTCTAGATCCTGTTTCATATGTGAATTAAGTCCCCAGATAGCAGCTGATTGGAACAAGTCTGGACTCCAGGGAGAAAGAACTAGGATTGTCAAGGGTTTGGAATACTTTTAAGGCCCCAGTCACGTGGTTTGAGTTTCCAAGAGGATCTTTTATCCCATAAGGAGAAGCAGACAGCAAATCAGGAAATAAGTCCTACAGGGTGGGTTAATATGGGGACAGGAAGAATAACAGAGTGGGAACAACTTTAGTGTATTAGATATTAGGTGGACTTCAAATGACCCCTGAGTGGCCTGGTATTAGTTAGTGTGTGCCTCCCGGGGCAAGCAGGAGACTCTCTTGCTATTTCTGTAGAATTCCTACCCAATAGGTCATTATGTTTTATGTCATGTTACCCATACCTGTCATAGCTGACAAGACCAGGGATGGCCATCAGACCTAAAGGCAGACATCTACAGTCTGGCCAGGGACCCCAGTACTTCCAGAGAGGTTTCCCAGCAGCAATTACACTGTCAGTTCTAAGATGTGGCACCTGATCTATTAATAGAAAGACATGGGCGGGATTCTTGTTGAATCCACTCAACAAGAGAAAAAAATATATAGTAACCACAGACCTGTACCTTATGGACAAATAACTGTATGACAATGAAATACAGTAACTAGTTTTTCTAATCCCTGAGGGATCAGTAAGCCTGTACATTACGTTCAGTATATTGTGCCTCAGTAGCATGAAAAAAAAGTGTAATAGATGCTAAAAAGATGTCGAAATTAGAAGGATTTTTCAAAAGGTTTTGAAAATTATAAAAATGCGCACTGAGATCTCTGCAAAGCTTAACTGTCTAGATAATGCCTTCTTTGGTGCTTCTGGATAGTTACGATTTAGCTGTTGTTATTGAAAATAGTGACTGACAAAATAAATGGATGATTTTTAAGTGCAACCCCTTTCTGAGGGGGCTTCAGACATATGAACTTAGGATGCCAAATAGAGCCCCACAAATTTTATAATTGCAAGTGCATAGATTGCCAGCCAAATACAGACCTGCAAATTTTATCATCACAAACATATAGATTGTTAGAAGTAGGAGGGACCGGGGAAGTGAATTTATTAAGAATCTCTTCTTGCCAGGTCATATGCTAGGACATTTACCTGTTTGTATTTAAATCCTCTCAATATTCACATGTGCTGGGTATCGGTATTTCTGTTTCACAGATGTGGAAACTGAGCTACCGGCTCATATAATCTAGCAACCTATTGCTGCTCAGCAAATTTTCTAAAATTCGGTGGCCTAAAACAATTCTACGATCTCTCATGGCTTCATGGGAATGCTTGGCTCACCTGGATGGTTCTTGCTCAAGCCTTCTAATGCTTAGCTGGGGCTAAAGTCACCCGAAAATGCTGCTGAGCTGGACGTCCAAGATGGCACCTTTTTAGTCTCAGTGTCACTTGAGATGGTTTGATCAGCAGGGGCCTGGCTGAGCATTTCTCTCTTTCTCTCCATGTGACCTTCCACGTGGTGAATGTGGGTTTCCTCACAGCATGGCAGTGTGAGGATTGTCAGAGCCATTATTTTGTGGCTGGAATCTTCTAGACAGGGCAGTGAGCAGCCCCAGAGTTCCGATGTCCTGTCTTCAGAAGTCTCAGAATGTCACTTCTTTTGGTGAAGTCAGTCACTAAGACCAGCTCCAGTGAAAGGAGAGGAAATTTGATACCACCTGTCATTGAAAAGAGTGCCAGAGGACCTATGGCAATCTTTAAAAAGTAGTACCAAGGTAACTCAGTTAGTATGAGAATTGAATCTTGATGTACCATACACTGGCATCATTTTATCACATTTCGTGTAATCGAACCCTAGAGGATGTCTTACTTTGCTGAAGTTGCTAAAATGCAGGTGGGTAAAGTCATGCCATCAAATTCACAACACTTTCTAGGAACTTTCCCACATATAAGGCTGCCCAGTATTGATTTGTTCGACAATAAGAAACCACCTCTAGGAAGGAGGCACAAACGCAACTTATTTAAAACAACTCAACACAAAGCTATGAAAAACCCTCCAGGGAGCCCTCCACGTCAGGTTGGACATGCAAGGATCTGTAAGGCCCTAAAACCTAATGGCCAGGCCAGGACAAAAAAAGCCACATTCCATTTCTGCATAATCACCAGGTGGCTGAGGCTGAGGACAGATGGGCAAGATCCCAGAGAGTGGCTCATGTCATACAG
Source organism: Acinonyx jubatus (assembly GCF_027475565.1). Classification (NCBI taxonomy): domain Eukaryota; kingdom Metazoa; phylum Chordata; class Mammalia; order Carnivora; family Felidae; genus Acinonyx; species Acinonyx jubatus. The sequence goes on along the minus strand of NC_069386.1, from coordinate 8,261,759 downwards.
CTGGAATGTTCACATGTTGGGGTGGGGAGTCCTAGTGCTTGTAGTAGCAGAACACTAGGCTAAATCTCATATGCCTCCATCTGCATTTAGAGTCATGAAGATAATCTCTCCTAATCTGTGAATACCAAGAGGAAACCCAACAGTGATGGTAGTGCTGTGATCCGAAGGAAAAGACAGAAGAGGAACACATCCCTGTGATTTTAGTGCTTAACGTACATAACAGGTCATACTCAAGCGGGTTTGGTGAGTGGTGAGTGGGAGAGATACCCTAGAGACTGGGAAAAAAATGTTATCAGCTTTTTTTTCCAATGGTGATAATGAGAAATTAGACCAGAAATCATTGTAAAAAAAGCCATCCCTACAAAACTGTTTTATATAAAAAATAATGAGAACAGAACTAATTTAGTTAGCTAATTATCACATGCATTTCACATCAGCCCACGAGCAACCAGAAACCATTAGCGGTACACCCCGCCGTTCTCATCAAGCAAGGGATTCATGGGAACAAACCTGGAATCGGCTCTTGCAGAAATGAATCCACCATCTTCAAAAGGTAATCATCGCCATGGGCCTCCCCTTGTGATCTGTGCTACGCAGTGAGGTTCTCCCTAGAGCTCTGGGGAACAGACAAATCTTTGCCCTCACCTTTCCCTGGTTGTGCCCACCCCAGAGGGCTGAGGTACAAGATGCATCCTTTTCCCAGATACTTCCAGTGCTGGATTCCTCCCATTAGTGACAGGACAGAATTCCATAATGGTCTGAACCTACACACTGCGTTGGCCTGTTCCCGTCAAGACATGAGATTGGGGGGGAGGGGGCGGGGTTTCCCTCTGTGTACATCTGCCTACAGTTCACATTATTTGTACCTTTGCTTACATGGTGAACCCTAAGTTTCATTCATTCATTCATTCATTCATTTAAGCAGTCAGTGTTATCAGATTTTGGTGGCACATTGTATGAGGTCCTAAGAAAGGAGAAAAAAAATTCCCAGATTTAACCTGCTCATGCATGATGTGGAAGAAAAATAAGGAGGGTAAACTAAAATTAGAGTGCTGTGTGGTGTGTTAGGACACATGAGGTATATGTATCCAAACCCCCTGGACAGGAGGTGGATGATGTGAGGCATTGAGGGTTCATGATCTGAACAATGAAAACTATAAAGATCCAACACCCAGTGCTCATCCCAACAGGTGCCCTCCTCAATGCCCATCACCCACTTTCCCCTCTCCCCCATCCCCATCAACCCTCAGTTTGTTCTCAGTATTGCCTCCCTTCCTCTCTGTAACTTTTTCCCTCCTTCCCCTCCCCCATGGTTCTCTGTTAAGTTTTTCAGTATCCACGTATGAGTGAAAAACATAAAAAATTAAAAAAAAAATGACTAGTCTTTTGCATGCTTGGAATTGAGGATGAATATGGAGAAATTTCAGGTGAAATGAAACTATTACCTTGTACTCAAAATGTCATGTATGCATGGACCAGCACGGCCAGCAGCCTCTGGGAGCTCCTTAGTAATACAGAATCTCAGGCTTCATCCCAGACCCGCTGAATCCGTCTTCATTTTGACAAGGCCTCCAGCTGACTCGTATGTGTGGTAAAGTTTGAGCACCACTGGACCAGGGCACAGAATAACTAAAGGGTTAGCCAAAATGATGGTGAAAATAAAAACAGAGTTTTCAGCCTTGGACAGACACAAACCCATCAGAAATCAAGACAGTGAACAACTAAACTGCATCTGAAGATTCTCAGGATTCTCCTTATTTCTCTGTCTTCTGTAACAGAGATTATGCCTAACAGCTCATAGTTAGCAATGTTGTCATGGTTTTAGATGTGTTGGCCCATGTATTTTCCTCATTGATTAAGGTATCTAGTAGAGCATTATTTTGCTAATGTGTTTTTATTCCTACCAACTTTTTTTTAAAGCTCACAGCTCTTCTTTATGCAATACAGACTCTGAAGGGTCTGCTGTCTCGAGTTAGAGTTATTACAGTGAGATCTAGAAAATAAAGAAGTCAATTCTAGGGTTTTGAGTTTTAAGGTGGATTTGGAAGGGAAATGCTTTGGAAATTGGAAAACATAAACTTTTATCTTCAAAATCCTAAGCCACAAAGAATTGGGGGCATAAAATGCCGGCTATCAGTGAATGAACAAGAAGAGATAAGGATACAGGCAAACTTGCTCCCGTATGAGGTAGAAAGTCCACAGAGAAGAGAGTCAGGGGACCAAAGGGGAAATTCAGCTGTTCATGAGTCCTGCATGAGGCACCCTGTATCCTGGATTCCAGCATGAGACCTAGTGCCCCATTGGTTTGTGGAAGAGAAGACCCGGGCTTTGCCTCTCGGTTGCCTCAGATTTCCAGGAACATCTCATGGGAAGGGAGAGTTCTTGGTGGCCCTGAGCAGAAGGGCAATAGGATCATTCTCTGTGATTCCAGGAAATAGATGATGACAACATGGATGGAGAAGGTAGTGGACATGAAGAGGTCTTCCTGCCAGTTTCCAGAATGAGGAACAGCAGTCGGCAGAGACTGCTGATAGGACCCGTGTTTCACCTCCATCCTCAGAAAAGTTTGGCATCTGATACCTGTTGCCCCACAATAAGGGAGACCACAGCCCAAGTGACAGGATGACTCTTAAATCTATTGAGATTAAATGTTTGTGTCTGCCAAAATGGGGACTTAAAAGAGATATTAAATCCTACTTAAGACAAAAAAAGAGAATACTCTTTTTACCGCTTTGTGTAAGTGATATGAACATTCATATCTGTTGCAGACCCTTGTGGCTCAGGAGCAGAACCAGTTCCAGCCCCACCACACAGATCTTTGGCCAGCCATGGGCCAAGCGGACCGATGCACTACGGAACATTCACATGGGAAGCTCATTCCTTTAGTTTATCCAGCAGTTGTAACTCCATCCATTTTTCTCCAACTTAAGCAAGAACATAGACAGAAAAGTCAGAGTGATGCTCTTAAGATAACCTTAGATCTTCTCCACTTTGTAAAATTTCTCAGCCATATAAGGCACTATTATTAGTAAAAAAAAAACACTAGAGGACACACCCCAAAACTAACAAACATGCATATGTACTGCAACATTAACATGGGGACTCATTGGGTTAGAGGGGACATTGATTTGATACTCAGATGGGGCCAAAGAACATCTTACCTAGCATTCTTACAGAGCTAATTTTCCCCAACTCAAAATGCTGCCTGTCCTCTAGGAAGATGAGGAAGAGGGAGTGTTAGCATCCTGTGTGTCACCAAGTGAAGGACTGTAATGATGGTGTAGGGAAAGCCTTTGGACATGGGATCCATATTGCTCTTGATTTGATGGTTAATTTGAGTCCTCTTGCTTGCTGTGTGACCTTGAGCCAGCAACCTAGTTTTTTTCTGAACTTGACTTTTTGGATCTGTAAAATGGAGTTGCTATGTGATGTAACATGCAGAATTGACTGGAACCAAAGAGATTTTCAGTAAATGTAAGATCCTTCTTCTATTATTATGTAATTAGAGTTAATGTTTTTATGCTTTTCCAAATCAATACATAGAAAACTAGCCAACATCCTTCTCTCAACTCCTGATCCTTACTTCTTAGGGGACTAAAGTTGGCTGGAGCAAAAAGTGCTTAGTTGCCCTAGACTTTGGCCCGGTAGACATCCATCTACCCATCCATCTATCCATCCATCCATCCATCCATCCATCTATCCAACAGACACTACTTAAGTGCCTACTTTGCTCTTACATTTGGTATGCATAAAAAGTATATTATCTTTTGTTTATTTTAGTGGAAGGTGACAGACAAAAAACCAAAATCCAGTAAGTACATGAATTCAAGAATATATTGGAATGCAATAATTGCTGTAAAAAAAAACCCAAAAGAAGTATAATTGATTAGTGGTGCAGAGTTAGTGGGTCTAAAGGCTTGTATTTTAAAATAGGATGATCAGTGTAGGACTCACTGAGAGAACTTGACAGAGGTTGGCAAGTTTTCCCCATGGATATCTGAAGGAAAAGATAGTAGATGGAGGGAGTGGTGACTATGTTTTAGTGTACTTGGGCTGTTATAACAAAATACCACAGACTGGGTAGCTTATAAGAGCAGAACTTTAGTTCTCATGGTTCTGGAGCACAGAAGTCTAAGATCTGGATACCAGGGTACCAGTATGGTCAGGTGAGTTCTCTCTTCCAGGTCACAGAGTTTCCATGTGTCCTCACATGGCAGAGGGCTTAGGGGTCCTTCTGAAGCCTCTTTTATAAGGCACAGGTCTCACTCATGAGGGCCTCACCCCCTCATAGCATCATTTTGGGGGGTTAGGATTTCAACATATGAATTTTGAGGAGACACAAATATTCAGACCACAACACACTGCAAAAGTCCCCAGACAGAAGCAAGATGTCTGCCATGTTCTAGGGATGCAAGGAGGGCAGGGTGATGGGAGCGAAGTGAGCAGAGAGGGTAGGAGATGAGGTCAGAAGGAGGAGGAGGCACAGAAAGACTGAACGCCTGGCCACTTCCCAAGATCAGGGGGCATCTCGGTCTAGGCTTTTCTCCTTCCTGGGGAGGTGAAGTTCTCTGACGAGAAAGACTCCTCTCATCTGCCTGCACCAGGTGAGGTAAAGTGTACTCACCTGTACTTTTTATCTTGCTCTGCCATGGGACCTGACAGGTCCATACCTCAGGAGGCAGAGTGGGACTCATAAGCCCTTTCCTCAGAACCCTTCTGTACTGAGCCTCTGCCTACGTGGACTCATGTCTGGGATGTGGTTAGGTAGGACTACTTCGAGGGACTGAGGGGAAGTCCAGGGGTACAAAGGAGGAAAGAAAGAAGTGAGGACTTGCATGGTCTCCCAGACCATGAGGCTGTAAAGATTGGCAGTGAACTTGTCTTCTGTCATGCCTGAAAGCCAACTTAACCCACCCAAGCCTGACGTTATTCTGTGAGCTGTGGTATTAGGTCAGCAATGTCCAAAATTCTTCCCAACCCAGAGTGCCATTGCCCACATATATATTGTGTGACATGACTTGTCACCTGGTTGTCACTTTCTTCTTTTAAAAAATGTTTTTAAGTTTTTATTTATTTATTTTGAGAGAGAGAGAGAGAGAGAGAAAGCATGACCAGGGGAGGGGCAGAGAGAGAGAGAGGACAGAGCAAGAATTCCAAGCAGGCTCAGCACTGTCAGCGTGGGAGCCCAGTGCAGGGCTCGAACTCAGGGACTGGAGATCATGACCTGAGCTGAAGTTGGATGCTTAACTGACTGAGCCACCCAGGTGTCCCTGGTTTTCATGTCTGAGCTAAAGCATGGCAAACTGTTATGGGCTGAATTATATCCCCACAAAATTCATACATTGAAGTCTTAATCCCTAGGACTTCGGAATGTGACTGGACTTGGAGATAAGGTCTGTAAAGATGGGATTATTACAATGGAGTCATTGGGGTGGGTTATAATTCAATATAACTGGTATCACTGTAAGAAGAGGAAATTTGGAGACAGGCACAGACAGAGGGAAGGCCATCTGAGGACACAGGGAGAAGATAGCCAGCTACGAGCCAAGGAGAGGGGCCTCAGAAGAACCAGCCATGCTAACATCTTGATCTTGGACTTCTGGCCTCCAGAATTGTGAGAAAAGTTCCTGTTGTTTAAGTCATGCATTCTGCAGCATATTGTTACGACGGCCCAAACAAACTAATACAACTACTTAATGACATCAAAACTATGCCCATGAAATCAGACATGGCCTTGGAACCTATCAGGAATAGGGAGGAAAGAATAATCCCAGAAAAAGAGAATCAATCCCTCCTTCCCTGGGACAGCCCGTCTAGTTTCCGGTCAACTCTTAACTCAGACTCTTTTTAAAACATATATATGAAAATGTACTTCTGATGATCCCATTCCCGGACCCTTGTGCCCAATTAATGTCCTCATGCTGCGTGAACTAACAACCCTGTAAAAGTGTCTGTACCTCTAAGCCTTTCCAAGTGCAGCTGTCTTTCCCTTCCCATCCTGTATGTGGACATCTGTTCTGGATTTAGCTCCTTTTCCTGCATCCAGATTGGCATGTCCCCTTGTTACCTTGCCCTTTCTGGTTTCCTGCCACTGGATCCTGATCATCTTCTGCTTAGGGGTTAGTGACTGACCAGGGAGCCCCTCTCATACAAATTACATTCTCCTTTAATTGTCAGAGATAACCAAAGTGGTTTTATATCAGGACCCTCTGTGGATGTAACAAAGCCTATGAGCTACCTCTTTCTTCTAAATAAAAGAAAGGATGGGCAATACTTTAAAGTAGTCAACATACAACAGTACTGTGACAATAATGGCATTATTAGATAAAAAGAAAAAAATCACAACTTCTCAATCCTACAGCAACTTAATTATTCATTTCCCATATCTTCTGTCCATAAATATTTTACGCTTACAATCAGAGAACAGATACAATTTTATACTGTTTTCTCACTTATATTCCAGAGTATCTACTTTTCCTTATTTCACTGTACTCTTAATTATTACTTTTAGTGGCCTTATAATATTACATACAAAGAAATGTACCTTGTCTTAAATATCTTGTTGGACATTCAGGCTGTTTAAAAATTCTTAACTATTTTGAATAATGCTGAAATGAACATTTTTATGAAAATGGTGTTTTTCACCTTTGGGAACAATTTCCACAGGAAATGGCTAAGTCAAAAAAATCTGAGCATTTTTATAATTTTAAAAGCATATCAAATCTTCAAAGACCCTGCCGATTTACATTGCCTGTAGCGATGTATAATGCACACTTTCATTACAACCTCATCTGAAATTGGCATTATCGGTATTTTTCATTTTTTTCTTTTTTTTAGCAAAAGTGAAATGCGACCTTATTTTTATTTTTATCGTAATTCCTTAATCAGAATGTTCTATTTCAGACTTCCTCTAATATGTGCATTTATATTCATATTAGGAGGTAAATAAAGTCGTGGTGAGAGAAATGAATATTCAATATCCACTATCTGTCAGTTTACCAGAGCCACCTTAGAATTGTTTTTTTTTTTTTGATCTCTGCAATAACCTGTGATTATTTCACAGATGAGTTGCCTGAGACTTTGTATGGTTTATAAACCGTCCAGAGTGACAAGTCTAGTAGCTCAAGGAGCTGCATTAAAACTCAGAACTGTTTCCAGGTGTGGACTGAGTTAGAAAATGATTTATACACATCAAAGCGTTCATGCATAAGTTCTCATGAGGCCAGAAGCTGAGAATGATCTGGGAAGTGTCCTGGAAATCTGCATTTTTAACTAACAGCCTAGGTGTTGGGCTCACCGTCAGGCGAGAGTTGCTGTTGGTGTTTGGCTGTGGTTTCCACTCTAAGCTCTGAGACTCACTTGCAGAGCTTGGTAAAACCTACACTCCAGACCCACTGAATGGAAGTTTCCAAAGTGGGCCCCCAAGACATGTGTCTTAGCAAGCCTCCGGGGCGTTTTTACAAAGCAGCCACACAGGGGCTCTGGGTGGCATTTGGCAAGTCCTGAACAATGGTCCCACTGCTGTTGCCTTTTGGACCTATGTCACTGGATCCTGTATTAAATGAAGGTCTTTTAAAGGCATCTTTAGGGGAGCCTTGATGGCTCAGTCAGTTAAGCATCCGACTTCATCATCTCACGGTTCATGATTTCGAGCCTCACGGCAGGCTCTGTGCTGACATCTCAGAGCCTGGAGCCTGCTTCACATCCTAGGTCTCCCTTGTTCTCTGCCCCTCCCCCGCTCACTCTCTGCCTGTCAAAAATAAATAAATCAATAAACATGAATACAAAAATAAATCAACATTTAAAAAATGTTAAAAAATAAAATAAATATAGGCATCGGCATCTTTCGTTAATTAAATAGAAGCCTCCGGGATAAGGTGTCAGAAGATCCGATCCACCTAGGAACTGAGTCAGCTTGTCTCTTTAGAATCTCTCCAAAGATCACTATAAGAACTTTGAAGATCTTTGAAAACCTATAATTTATCACATCTCTTAGATACACTCAGCATCTTAGTTCCTATAGATGTTAAAATTGTCTTCCTTCCTTGCTGCCAAAAACCACAATGTCTGCTCTCATAACAAGGCATGTTTCTGAAATCACCTTCCTTTTAGCCATCCAGTAATTGTTATCTGCACCCTTTGGATGAAGAGTCTAAGATAAGGATTTAACTTGGATTAATAGGATAATTACTGTGTGACAAATGTATGTCAAATAATGTGAGGATCCACTTTGTAAGGGAGTTCTCAGTTTGACAAAGGTTTGTTTTCAGGTTTGTGGCCTGAATTTAAAACTTCAGAAATATTTCCCAGGCTTCGGGTGAAATTTATCCTTAAACATACAATGCAACCTTGCCATTGTCTTGGGTATTTTTAAGAATCACATTTGAACTCTGCAGTGGAATCTTTCTCTCATCCCTCAGGCTTTTCTGAGGTGACTATATTGTCACCTCAACCTTATCGATACCCTCAAGTGCAAATTCCTGGAAATAAGGAAGCAGAAACTCTAATGTGTTGGGGGGGGGAAGAAAGCAGCCTGCCTCCAAAGCTCACGCCTGTGTTCACCAGGGTGTCGCTCATGCTCCATGTGAATGTGATGGCTTATGTGTTCCACCCACTGTGAGGACTGTGCATTGATACTTGGAAAATAGTGACAAGACATCTTCAACAACCAACAGTTTTTGAGCCGTCATGATGTCACAGGTACTTTGCCAACATCTGTTAGATACATTTCGGAGAAAAGAGAAATCTAACAAAGAAGGTGAAGAAACTTGCCAAAGATTCAATGAATGGTAAGCAGCAGGATTCTAACTCCCAACTGCCTGACTCCAAATCCTGAGGTGTTCTGCCATGTTTTGGTGTCACCGCTACCTAACTTTTAGCAGGTACCTTGGACATATTAGCTATTATCGCTCACACTGAGTAAGGGGCTGATATTTATGGAGGGTCTACACTTTGCTGGATCTTGTGCTCAGTTCTTCACAGATATCATCAGCCCCCAGAATGGACCCACCACACTTTTGTGTGGGGCTTGCCTGTGGAGTTGGTGGACATAACCTGAGAACGGACATTGCAGAGACTGACCTCAAGGCTTTTGTGGGACTAGCTGTGTTTCAGTAAACCTCAAGGCTTTTGTTATTTAAGTTACTAATGTCTTTTTCTTTCTTCTCTCCTGACTTGCCCATCCCCCTTCTTTATGGTGGGCCCATTTCTCATGTACCCCTATACCTGCCCCCACTATATACTACCTGAATCCTCTCAATACACATTAAATATATAACAGGTGCTTTGTATTAAACACAACAGTAATTCACAGCCCCACCTTCTGTCCCATGTCTACCATGCACCTCTCCTTCCCAAGCAGTGGATGGGTGGGGGTTGGGGCCCAGACATTGCGTCGCCTGGAATCACAGCTTCCTTTCATCTCTTAGGGTCTTTTGACCTCAGAGAAATTTCTTAACCAATCTGTGCCTCAGTTTTCTCATCTTTACAAATGGGATAATTATAATAGTGCCCACTTCATTGTCTAGGGGAGAGTTAAATACATGTAATGAGCTTAAAACAGTCCTTGGTCTTATAATGAGAACTCTAACAATGTAAGCCTTCCCATGATTGACTCTAATGGTTTCCTCTTAGGGTCCCTCAATTCTGGATGCCTGCCATGTAGACTGCCATGTAGACTGCCATGCCTTTCTGCTCCCCTTCTTTACTGATTTCTCAGGATTGTCTTCAATATACTTTTTAATTTCCCTGTCGGCCTCTCTTCATGTTTCCTGTTAGTTATACATGAGAACACACAGGGTTGTGTTTATAGGTGTGTGTGCTTATGTATACAGTCATCAGACTGGTGGAAAAGTGAAAGGTTCAGTCAATTTCATGGCTTGTTTTTTAACAAAATTGATTGATTTGGAGAATGAATTAATAGAATCAGTGACATGTGGGCACTGTTTCATAAGAAATTATAGTTTCACCCAAGTGAATTTGTTTGTAGTTGTGTGTGTGAGTGTGTGTGTGTGTGTGTGTGTGTGTGCTACAAGGCTGATGTCTCCCCACATCCAAATAAAGGGTAGGTCTGCTGAGTCTTAATGAATTTTGGTGGGAAAGACATTAAACTTCTTGAAGCTTCTGCTGTCATATGTGAATAGGGCTAGCTGGATCTCCTTCATGATTGTGTTTTGGGGAAAATCTTGTTGGTATAACAGGTGTAATGGAATTGGATTGAAATGCTTAGAAGAGGATTTACAATCTATTTACTTCCTGTTTCTGTGGGTTCTAAGCAGGAATCTGTAGAAACTATCACCTTTCCTTTAGAGTTCATGTCTCTGTAGTCATGTCCTAATGTGTGTGTGTGTGTTGTGTGTGTGTGTGTATTCTTTTACACTCCTTGTCTACAGGATTTTATGCCACTTTTCTGGAAAAATCTATGTAATATGAAATGCCGAATGCATACCACGAGACATGGGGGTGACGTTCAAACACATAAAACACATGGCATTGGCACCAAGTATTCTCCAGTTCAGTAGTTGTTGATGCTACAGATGATAGAATGTTAAAGAAGATGAGACACAGAAAAGAAAACAAGAGAAGATTCTTTTGTGGTCTCCTTAATTAATTATGGAATAGTTGGATCATTTAAAATAATAGGAAAAAAAACAAATTGGGAAAAAAACTGGAGAAGATACTCTAATATTGGATGAAACTTCTTGTCTCATATATAAACCTTAAACATTTCTGAAATTTTGCCTTCTGCCCATGGATTGGTGCCCTAAGGCTAAAAATGCTCCTAAAATCTTGCCATGTAGAGCAATCCATTCATCCTGTATACTGCCTAAGGGGCTGTGGCTGCAAGGATGGGAAGGTTCTGAGGCTGGTAAGAGAATGAAATTATGTGTAAGTTCGATTTGTTCACTGAAGCACCTCAATATCTATTCAACCTGCCTGCAGTAGGAGTTCTTCAGTTTCCATCTCCTCTTGCTGTAGTTCAGGTGTAAGTTCACCCCTGACAGTGAGTCTCCCTTACCAGACATCTGCTCCGAGTCTGTAATCCCTAGTACACAACATGGAAAAAAAGAGAGAATAAGAGGTAGAGAGTGGAGACAGGGAAAGATAAGATTAAAGGAGAAGAAAGCCTGGAGGATGCTGATATTTATGGAGTGTTTGACAGGGAACAGACATCACGCCAGGCACATTATATGAGTAACCTTGTTTATCTTCACAGTAACTAGGTGCTGTTATTCCCATCCTCAGAGAAGAGCTCACATAAATTAACTGATGTCACTGAAGCCAGAAGTGATGAGTGCGTTCACTCACTTATCTACTCACAACTAGGCTCTTTTAGCATTGTCTCGTTGGGTGCTTGCCACAGCGCTGCCCACAGGTGACCTCAGAAAAGCTAGAGCTTTCTCAAGTCACACAGCAAGGAGGAGCTGAGCTAGGGCCAGGAACTTAGTCATGTACAATAACATCTAACTGCTTTATTTACTACCCATCCCTACAGCAAACAAGTAGTTTCTTTTATGCACATCAGCTAGCATTGCCACGATGAGGGAAGTTCAGATGATTATGTTTGTCTTGAAGCAGTTTGACTCAAACTGACAGTGCAGCTCAAACTCACATCACTCCAGTAAGAATGTGGGCAAATCTCAGGGAGAGGGAGCAATTTTGTAGTCCGTTCTTTGGTTATTTGGTTTATTTTATAGGACATTAATATCCATCCAGTTCCAAGTCGTTCCCCAAACGTGTTCATGCTCACACATCTGTTTAAAGAAGGCAGCCAGGAGTCTGATCACGCTTGTTATCGGGTGGCACAAAAATTTAGGGGATCATGACAATGTATGATTCAAGTCATTTCCCCATGTCCATGTATTATCGAAACACAGGGCTGCACACATTTCTAAGACAGACGAATTGCTTGTGAACAGGAACAATATCATGGCGATCCATCATGTAGGACCAGCCCTCATATTTTGGAATGTGGATTCAACTCCACTGGCAGCTGGGCCAGCCTCCCACCTGGTGTCCCCTTGTGGACGAGTGGGATTGAACAAGAACCATTGTTTTGCTTAATAATCTCTGACCCGTCTGATATTCGTTCCAGCACTGACTCAGCCATTCAAACGCTCTTTCCCACACGCACCAATAGACACTAAGTGCCTATTGTGTCAACAATTCTGTTTTGCACAAAGTTCCACCCTGAATTAAGAAAGAAGAGTTGATGCAAATTACGAATGATACACCATGCTGATGAAAACACTTATTGACACCAATAAACTGTTCATTCTTGTTCAAATGGTCATTCATTTAGATTTTACAAATACTGAGATGTGCAGACACTCTCTCAGATGTTTCCAATCAGTATTAGCATGCAGAAGACCCAACTCAAAGTCTGAAATGCCAAGGGAGAAATCAACAGCTTTCTGTGTGGAATATTTAGTTATCTTAAATCTCCCCTGCTCCCTTATTTGCAATTCCAAAATTTGGAAAACAAAAGTACACAGGTAGGGGAAAAAACCATTATTCTGACATTTTGAAATAACCCCTTTCAATATTTTGCTCTTAAACTTTTTAATCTTTCTTGTAAAAAAAATTAAATTTATATATAAATGCGTACATACACATGGATAAAAATTTACACAGTTTTCTACCCAGAAAAGCATACTGGGCACAGTATTTTATAGCCCTATATCCACTTAGTGAGTATATTATGAGCATTTTTCATGCCAATAAATATCCTTCAATAATATTGTTTTTAATAGTAGCATATCCATTGTGTGAATATACCATATTTTACTTAAACAGTCTTATTGTTAAATATTTAACTTGTTTCTGAATTTTTTAATAGTGTGGATTATGCGGTTACATCAGTCAGCTATTGTTAAAATAATGATGGGTAACAAACCACTATAAAACTCAGTGGCTAAAAATAATAAGCTTTATATTCATACATCTGCTGGTTGGCCATGGAAGCTCTGCAGTTCAGATCTTCTCCATGTGAGTACTATCTTTCTTGAACCATCAGGCCAATTGGAGCATGCAATTTCCATAGTAATAGCAGAGGCAAGCCCTACTCTGCAAGCGCATTCCAAACCCTTGTGGACATTAAGTCTGCCTATAAACATTGTGCAAAGCAAACCACATATGCAGGCTGAAAGTACACTCCACCTATATTAAGAGAAACTGCAAGAGAACAGGGGACAAAGCATGGAAGCTGAGAAGGGTAAGGGTTGGGGACAACACTGCAAACTACCACAATTATAATGAACATTTCTGTATGTATGTGTGAAATGTTGCTCCTTTAAGATTATCTCCTGAAAGTAAGGTTGGACAATATGCTTTACTTATCTACATACATGTATATAATCTGCGCACACCATATGCGCTAGTTATAGAAATCTTCTATACACTTAAGCTCTTCTCGAAGGAGTGATTCAGGTCATCTCAAGATTGCTGATATTTATTTTCTTGTTCGTCATCTGCTGGCTGGTGCTACATCTCAGGGATCATCTTTCCTCTGACTCTCCTGGTTAATGATTGCAGATGATCTTACTTTCTTCTTTGATGAATATCATCATTATTATTTGTGACCCGTGCTTGTTACTTGTCCTTCTGTACCAAGCAAGGTGACCTTGTGGGAAAGATATTGCCAGTATACCCTCTCCAGCCTTTGCTGAACTGACAGGGCTTGCTACCTCCCAGCCTAACCTGAGCTGGAAGACACAGATCAATCTCAGACTAGTGATTTCATTCATAAGAAGTTTTTCTCCATTCCTCATTAAAATTTGGCTTCCCTGATTCTTTTCTATCAACTGTTGCTTTTACTGTGATTTTACATTTTTTTAATGTGAGAGGATTAAAAACAAAAAGAAATGCCTGAGCCCTGTTCTTCCAATTTTTTTTAGTTGGTTTTGAATGGGGCTGAAACAAGTATCCTATAGAAATCCTTCAATAGAATTTTACTGTGTAGACATTGAGAATTATTTAAAACTTGACAGGTGTTGCTCTTTGGTCATTCACACACACACACACACACACACACACACACATTCTCTGGACATTCTTTTATGTATGTTTCTTTTTTGTTTAGTTTTTTTTTTCCCCCAGGGATAAGAGAAAGACCTGTCTGTTGTCAACTACAACACTAGATTTATTGTAAGAACATTTCTCAAGGAGAATTTATGATATGAAAATTGTTCCCTGGGACTACTAGTTTCAGCTCTGACATATAAAGAGTTTGGAACTCATCATTCCGATAACTTCCAACAAGAAAAAGCTGAGAAAACTAAAAAACAATGACCTTCCTTAGACCTCACAGAATTGAGGTTATAGGATAAACTACTACCCTGAAATCTTGGGAGAGAGCCAAATTCAGAGAGCTAGAGCCACTGAAATCTGCTTGTTTGACGCAGAAGCCTCTGGAATCACAAACTGGTCAGAACAATGTGCAGAAAAGTTAACACAGCTGGCTTGAGATTGCTAGCCTTATTAAGACCTGCTTGCAGGGTTGGTTTTTGGCTGGTGTCTGGGACCCTGCATTTTAGAAAGATTGTCACCATCCCCAGGATTGACAATAATGCCCACTGTGCTTTGACTGTTTGTATAAACCAGGTGGTGGTGTTATGCTGACACCTGTTTTCCTTCTGGGAGACTGAAACTTTCATATCTGCTAGGCAGAGGGTGACCCCAATAAAAACCTTTGGCATAGCGTCTCTGATGAGCTTCCTTAGAGGCAACATTTCATATGCATTGTGACACTCACTGCATAAAAGCTGAGAGCATCTTGTGTGCCTCCTGTGGGAGAAGACTCTGAAGCTTGTGCCCGATTCCCTTCAGACTTCACTGATACATCTTTTCCTTTTGATAACTTTTCTTTGTATCACTTGGCTATAATAAATCATAGATGTATGATGATATCTGAGTGTTGTGAATACTTCTAAATTATTGAACCTGGGGTGGTCTCGGGGACCCCTGACAGTCACTTAAGTAGCAATTTATCACTTAAGATGAATTGCAGGAAGCTGAGTGTGGACAAGCATGAGAGTGAGAAACTTTTGCAGAGCATTGTCTTGGAGGGATGGACTCCCATATATTCATGGGCTTTATCTTCAGGTACCCGACACAGTTCTTATGTGGAGTTTTGAGAAAGATCCTTTCCTCGCTCTAGCAGGGAAAAAGGAAGAGAAAACATTGTGGAATATACTCAGAGATTTTTGTATAAGAAAATCCCAGAAGTCTTTGCCAAACACTTATGCTAGGAAGATAATTCCTTCTATTCCCCTTCAGGGTTCCTATATCACCTAAGAGGAAAAAATATTCAATAGGAGTCAGAGTTTCAAGGAAATAGTTGTAAACATTGAATCCAAGGAAAGAATTGGAGATCTAGGGGAAAACAATACTATGACACTGAAGAGACAATTGTGGAGAACACAGCCTTGAGACCTAAGCCCACTAAAAGACTGATTTAACAGGAAGAATACACAGTGCTCCCCATCCACCCACACTGAACACTACCACATCAGGACATTATAAACACAGTGGATTGTAACTGAAATAAGTGCAAAACACAGACTTTAAGAAGGACTTAGGGGACTAAGGTCTAGAGGAAATAAAAACAAGGATACTATAGGAATTTGAAGTCTTTGGTACCTACAGCTATAACAAATATTAAACACAGCTCTTCTTGGGGCACCTGGGTGGCTCAGTCGGTTGGGCAACCGACTTCAGCTCAGGTCATGATCTCACAGTCCGTGAGTTCGAGCCCCGCTCTGGGCTCTGTGCTGACAGCTCAGAGCCTGGAGCCTGCTTCAGATTCTGTGGCTCCCTCTCTCTGACCCTCCCCTGTTCATGCTCTGTCTTTCTCTGTCTCAAAAATAAATAAACATTTTAAAAAACCCACACAGCCTTTTTTTATAACCAAGTTAACAAAAATCATCACACTAAAGACTTATTTATCTCACTTTTTATTACCTAATACAAAATGACTAGCTTTTAACAAAAAATTACAAGGCATGCCTAGAGGCAGGAACACAGTCTGGCCAGACAAATCAATCATCAGAACCAGACTCAGATATAACCTGATATTAAAAGTATCAGCCAAGGAATTTAAAATGACTATGATTAAATTGTTAAAGGTTCTAATGGAAAATAAGATTAGACATTATGGAAGAATATATAGGTAATATAAGGAGAAAAATGGAAACACTCATAAAGGAATCAAAAAATTCTATAAATCAAAAATGCTGTCAAGAACAAAGAATACCTATGACAGGCTCATCAGTAGACTGGAAATGACTAAGAAAAGAATCAGAACTTAATATTAGTGAATAGAAACTTCTCAAACTAAGGTGTAAGAAAATGAGTGAAGACAAAAACAGACACTGCAAGAACTCTAGAACAATTTACATAGATGTAACATAAGTGTTACTGGAATGCAAGAAGGCAAAGAGAGAGAGTGGAGCAGAAGAAATTTTTGAAGTAATAATGGGTGAGAACTTCCCAGAACTAATAAAATAATAAAACCAAAGATCCAAGAAGCTCAGCGAATACTAAATAAGGTAAGTACACCCACACCTGGGCTTATGATATTTAAACTTCATAAACCAAAAACAATGAGAGCGTTTTAAGAGAGAGAGAGAGAGAGAGAGAGACAGAGAGTCACCTTACTTTTAGATGAACAGGAATGAGAATTATGACAGAATCTCATCAGAAACCATGCAAGTAAAAAGAGTGGAATGAAATTTTGAAGTGTTAAAGAAATAATACAACCTAGAGTTATATGCAGTAAAATTAGTATTGAAAAAGGAAGAAGAAATGAAGGCCTACTCAGAGGAGTAAAAATTGATCAAATTCCTCATAAACAGATCTTCTCTGCAAGAAGTATTAAAAAACAGTTGTCAGAAAGACAACGATGTAGTTAGAATTTTGAAGCTCCATAAAGAAAGAAAGAACATAATAGAAGGAATAAATGAGAGAAAAAAGTTTTGGGGGTACCTGAGTGACTCAGTTAGTTAAGCATCCAACTCTTGGTTTTGGCTCAGGTCATGATCTTGTGGTTGGTGAGTTCAAGCCCCACGTCAGGTTCTGTGCTGACAGCTCGGAGCCTGGAGACTGCTTTGGATTCTGTGTCTCCCTCTCTCTCTGCCCCTCCCTCACTTATGCTCAAATTCTCTCTCTCTCTCCCTCTGTGGCAAAAATAAATAAACATTAAAAAGTTTTTTTAAAAGAAAGAAAAAAGTTTTATTTTTATAATTTGTAATTGATCTAAAAGATTAGTGCTTAAAATAATAATAGTGGTAATCTATTAGGTGATTATAATATATAATTTATGGATAATAAGAGTGAATGACAGCAACATTGCAAGGGATAGAGGGAGGATTTGAGAATCACATGTTATAAAGTATGTGCACTACACTGAAGCAATAGAGTGTTGTTAGAAGTAGACCTGTATTGGTTGTAAATGTATACTGCAAACTCTGGGACAACTACTAAATTTTTAAAACATTAACTTAATTGATATGCTAAGTAAGGAGATGCATTGAAAGCACAAAAATGCTCTTTTAAAACTAGATAAATCATAAAATGGGAGAGAAAAAAGAAACAAAGGACAAAGGCAGAAAATAGAAAACAACCCAAAACAATATGTCAGTAATCACTTTAAAAGTGAATAGTATAAATACACCAATTTAAAGGCCAAGATTTGTCAGAATGAATAAAAATTGGCACACAACTCTATGTTGACTTCCAGTAACCCACATTAAGAACAAAGGGTCATATAAGTTAAAGGTAAAGAAATGGGAAAAGATAAACCATGCAAATACTAATCAAAAGAAAGTTAAGGTAGGTATATTAATTTCAGACAAAGATAATTCTAGAGCAAGGAAGAATACTGGGGACAAATAGAGGAAAATGTGTAATGAAAAAGGGATCAATTCTCCAAGAAGATACAATAAACCTGAAAGTATATGCACCTAACAACAGAGATTCTAAATAAATGAGGCAAAAACTGATAAAACTGACAAATAGATAAATTCACTTTTGTAGTTAGAGACTTCAACACAGTTCTGTCAGTAATTGATGTATTAACCAGGAAAAAAATCAGCAAAGATCTAGATGATGTGAACAGCATTATCAATTAACTTGACCTAATTGACATTTATAGAACGGTCTATTCAACAAAACCAGAATACAAATTTTTCTTCAGCTGACCTGGAAAATTCACCAAAACAACCACATTTTGGGCCATAAGGCAAAGCATAACAAATGTAAAAGAATAGAAACCATTAAAAATATGTCCTCAGGCCACAGTAGAATTAAACTACAAATCAGTAACAGAATGCAAGCCAGAAAATTATCAAATATTTGGAAATTAAACAATACACTTCTAAACAATACATGTAGCAAAAAAGGATTCTTGAAAAAATTGAAATATATTCAACTGAATGAAAATGAAAATTCAACTTACCAAATTTGTGGGATACATCACAAGTACTGATTAGAGAGAAATTTGTAACATTAAAATCTTGTATTAGAAAAAAAGGAAGATATAAAATCAGTAATATAATCTAATCTGATGCTTTATTTACTGTATTTATTTATTTTTTAATGTATATTTATTTTTGAGAGAGAGAGAGAGAGAGGGAGAGAGAGAGAGAGACAGAGCATGAGTGGGGGAGGGGCAGAGACTGAGACACAGAATCCGAACCAGGGTCCAGGCTCTGAGCTGTCAGCACAGAGCCCAATACAGCCTGATGTGGAGCTGGAACTCATGAACCCTGAGATCATGACCTGAGCCATAGTCTGCTGCTTAACCGATTGAGCCACCCAGGCACCCCTTAATCTGTCAATTTGGGAAGCTAAAAAGAGACAAAAAGTCTAATCTTAAAACAAGCAGAGAGAAAAAGAAAGAAAAAAGAAAGAAGAAAAAGTTGTACCAGTTATCAATGAAATACCAATTATCAATGAAATTGAATATAGGAAAACAATAAAGAAAATCAATGATACTGAAGTTGTTTTTCAAGGAAAAAAATCAATAAAATTGGTAGACATTAGTTTGAGTTAAACAATGAAGAAAGAAAGGACGTACAAATCACCAATATTGTAAATGAAAAACTTTAAGATACTGGTCCAGTGGACATTATACCAACATTTAGGGGAGAAATAATACAAACAAATAAAATCGAGGAATTATAATTCCAGCAAATGAAACCAGACAGGAGATTTCCTAACTCATTGTATTAGGGCAGAATTACCCTAATATCAAAACCAGATAAAGATATTAGGAGGAATAAAATCCTGTAGCTATATGTCTTTCATAGACATAGATAGAAATGTCCACAAAAAATACTAGCAAATCAAATCCAACAACGTCTGACTATACACCAGAGTGAGTGGGATTTATTTATTCCAGGTATGCAAAATCTTTTCAACAAAAGGTTCTAGAACAATTGAATGTTCATATGCAAACAAAACAAAACAAGGAACTCAAAACCCACATATAGACCTTGCAACTCACAAAAAAAATAATTCAGAATGGATCATTGACTGAAATGTAAAATGCAAAAATATAAAATTTTTTAAACAAAAACTTTGTAAAAATAAAATATAGCAGAAAATCTACATGATGTTGAGTTTCGTGATAAGTTTTCAAACATAAGACAAATAGCGTGAAAACCTTAATAAGATGGACTTTACTAAAATTATAAACTGCTCTGGGAAAGACACTATTAAGGGAAACAAAAGACAGGCACACCTCTATGAAGACATAAGATAGCAAATGTTGTTGACGAAGTAGATAAGAAGGAACCCATGTTCACTGTCAGTGTAACTATGAATGGGTACAGCCACTGTGAAAAACAGTATGGAGGATCCTCAAAAAATCAAAACTAGAAATACCATGTGATCCACTCATCCCACTTTTGGGAATATATCCAAAGGAAACAAAAACACTAACTGGAAAAGCTACCTGCATTTTTGTTTTATAATAGCCAAGATATGGAAACAATCTAAGTGTCCATGGACAGAAGAATGGACAATGAAGTTGTTGTATATATTTACAATCCAATATTATCTGGTCACAACAAAAGAAGGGAATGCTGTCATTTGTAATAAAAATGTTGGACGGATCTTGAGGCCATTAGGCTAAGTGAAATAAATCAGACAGAGAAAGACAAATGTGTTATGATCTCACTTATATATGAAATCTAAAACAAATAAACAAAACTAAAACCACACCAAACCAAAATAATAACCACACGTTAAAAAAAAAAACAACAACAGAAAAAAACTCTTAGAGATCAGATTTGCGGTTTCCAGAGCAGAGATTGTGAGGAGGGGGTTTGAAGGAAGGCCAAAGGTACAAACTTCCAGTCATAAGATAAGTAAATCCTGGGGAAGTAATATAAAGCTTGGTGACCATAGTTAACACTGCTGATGGCATATGTGAAAGTTGTTAAGAGTAAATCCTAAGAGCTCTCACCAAAGGATTTTTTTTTGCCTTTTTCCTCTATTGTATCTATATGAGATGATAGATGCTAACCAAACATACTACAACAATAATTTCACAATATATGTAAAGTCAAACAATTAGGCTGTATGACTTAAACTTCTACAGTGGTGTTATGTCAATAATATCTCAATGAAAAAGGGAGGAAAAGACAGGAATAGGCTGAGGGAAAATATTTGCAAAAGACATATCTGGTAAAGTACTTATATCCATCTTATTAAAAAAAACTCCTAAAATAAAAAATTCCTAAAATAAAAAAAAAACCAACATTCCAATTAAAACCAGGCAAAGAGAGGCACCTGGGTGGCTCAGTTGGTTAAGCATCAGACTCCTGGTTTCATCTCAGGTCATGATCTTGCAGTCCATAAATTCGAGCGCCACAAAGGGCTCTGTGCTGGTGGCTTGGAGCCTGCTTGGGATTCCTTCTCTCTCTCTCTCTCTCTCTCTCTCTCTCTCTCTGTGTGTGTGTGTGTGTGTGTGTCACTCTCCTACTCATGTGATCTTTCTCTCTCTTTCCAAATAAATAAATAAACTTTAGGAAAATATGGGCAAAAGATCTGACTAGACACCTCACCAAAGAAAAAATACAGATGGCAAATAAACATATCATTTGTCATTGAGGAAATGCAAAAACAAGATGCCACTTCCTACCTGGTAAAATGGCTAAAATGCAAACAATCAGAATATCAACTACTGGTGAGGATACAGAGCAACAGAAACTTTTAAATCATTGTTGGTTGGAATGCAAAATACAGTCACTTTGGAAGACAGCTTGAGAATTTCTCACAAAGCTAAAACATGGTATTACCATACAACGCAGCAATTGTGAACCCAGATCTTTGCTCAATTGTGAACCCAGATCTTTGCTCAATTGATTTGAAAACTTACATTCTTATAACACCTGCATATAAAGTTCACAGAAGTTTAAGTCATAATGACCAAAAGCTGGAGGCACTCAAAATGTCCTGAAATAGGTGAGTGGATAATTAAATTGTGGCAATCATAGAATGGAATACTATTCAATAACTTGAAGACAGGAGCTATCAAGCCACAAACAAACAGACAAACAAAAACAAAGTTGAACTTTCAATAAATGGTATTAAGTGAAAGAAGCCAGTCTGAAAAGGTTACATATTGCAGGCTTGCAATGATATGCCATGTGTAAATGCTACAACTATTATAAAGGTGAGTAGATCAGTCGTTGCAAGGAATGTAGCACAAAGAGTGAATATTCATGCATGCAAGAATAAAAGGAGATTGAGACACTTGGGGGACCCAAGTATGGAAAGTGGGTGGTGACAACATAATACAACTATTACAAATGTCTGAAACAAACGCCCTGAAGAGTTCAGGAAAAGGTGTTAATCTAAGTAACTTTGGAAATGAGCGGAGTCTATACTATGGAAAACAAAAAGATCTCTCCATACCAAAGTACTCTAAGTGATAAAACTGTTTCTCACAGAAGTATCGGTTAATAATTCTGAAAGCATTATAGGTATATCCTGGCATTAATCAATTTAAAATGGATGGCAGATGGTAGGAAGCATATTTCTCACTATTAGAGTGAGAGGTTACAGATAAACAAGGACATGAGGCTAGGATGATCCATGTGGGAATATTTACAGTTGGAGATATCAGAATGAATTAATACTTAGCTCATAGAGATGGTCACCTATGGAAATATTACAGATATATGTGTATACATAGATGAGTATGCGCACTTATTTCCTTGCTTTGATAGCGAGAAAGCCTAGAAGCAATGGTACCCTGGCAGCAATAGCTATTTATCACCCTGATCTTCGTTTCTTTTTACTATTTTATTTTATTTATTTTATTTTATTTTATTTATTTTATTTTATTTTATTTTATTTTATTTTGGAGCAAGAGAGCACAAGCAGGGGAGAAAGGCAAAGGGAGAGAGAGAGAATCTTAAGCACGTTTCACGCTCATTGTGGATCCCCACATGGAGCTCTATCTCAAAACTGCAAGATCACTACCCAAGTCAATATCAAGAGTCAGATGCTCAACCAACTGAGCCATCAAGGCGCCCCCTGATTTGGTTTTTCTTTTCTTTTTATTATTTTTTTTTAATACAATGTAGTGTCAGATTAATTAACATACAGCGTGTTCAGTGCACTCTTGGTTTTGGGGGTGGATTCCCGTGATTCATTGCTTACATACAACATCCAGTGCTCATCCCAACAAGTGCCCTCCTCAATGCCCATCACTCATTTTCCCCTCTCCCCTGCCCCCCACAACCCTCACTTTGTTCTCTGTATTTAAGAGTCTTTGATGGTCTGCCTCCCTCCCTCTGTTTGTAACTACTTTTTCCCCTTCCTTCTCCCATGGTCTTCTGTTAAGTTTCTCAAGTTCCATATATGAGTGAAAACATATGGTATCTGTCTTTCTCTGACTGACTTATTCCACTCAGCATAAAAACCTCCAGTTCCAACCACATTGCTGCCAATGGCAGGATTTCATTCTTTCTCATTGCGAAATAGTATTCCATTGTATGTATAAACCACATCTTCTTTATCCATTCATCAGTTGATGGACATTTAGGCTCTTTCCATAATTTGGCTATTGTTGAAAGCGATGCTGTAAATATCGGGGTACATGTGCCCCAATGCATGGGGTACATGCATCAGCACTCCTGTATCCTTTGGATAAATTCCTAGCAGTGCTGTTGCTGGGTCGTATTTTCAATTTTTGAGAAACCTCCACACTGTTTTCCAGGGTGGCTGCAGTTTGCATTCCCACCAACAGTGCAAGAGGGTTCCCATTTCTCCACATCCTCTCCAGCATCCCTAGCTTCCTGATTTGTTCGTTTTAGCCACTCTGACCAGTGTGAGGTGGTATCTCAGTGTGGTTTTGATTTGTATTTCCCTGATGATGAGTGACATTGAGCATCTTTTCATGTGTCTGTTGGCCATCCTGATCACGGTTTCTAATGCCATTCTCCAATTAAAATAACTGGAACACTTTGGAAAATGGCCGATTTTAAGATTGGGGCTGGGAATAGTCAAGAAGAACCTGGAGAATCTTGTAGTGCCAGAAAGTAAGCAATTGTTAAAAATTAAGCATGTGCGCGCACACACACACACAATGAAAGGAAGATGTCAAAGGTATATAGTAACAACTGAAGGAGCTCTCAATGCCCAAAGCTGGAAGAACTTGAGCAACAAAATAATTTTGGATGATAGCCCAAAATACAAAACAAATATATGCAAGCCTATATTGATATAAATAAGTTATTGGATAAATAAATGACTAAATAAAGGTGGGAAATAGACAAATCTCCCATGTAGAAGAATTTCAAATAAATCAGGTAGCTACTCCACCTTCATAGAGACGGAATCTAATCCCCCCTCCATTCTCTAAGTGTGGACTGGGCGTACGGATATCCTTTAAATAAATACAGACAGAAAGGGGTAAAATAGAGTAACTTTACAGTGGAGAAACCTTACAAATCCTACCTGAGGCAAGTGGTCAAGGTTAACAGCAGTGATAAGTCATGTGGTTAGTAGGTTGCCTTGGCATAAGATGAACATGGTCCTTCTTCCCCAAAACACATAACCCCAGTCTACAAAAACATTGGCTGCCTCTCAAAAGACAGATACGCTACAAAATATCCAACCGTGAATCCTCAAAATTACCAAAGTTATCAAAAGCAAGGAATGTCTGAGAAACCATTACAGTCAAGGGGCTTAAGGACAAAATGACAATGTTTCTTGTGATATTTTGGCTGGACAGAAATAGGACATTAGGTAAAAATGAATATGAGTAAGTATGGTGCCCCCCTGGAAACTGGAGTTCACTCCATCCTGGAGAAAGAGGCCAGCACCAGCATCTACAACATTCATAGTAAAAACAACACTGTTTCTGACAGATATCTAAGATTTGAACTGATCTTGAACTTGGCGATAAGCTGGCATATCTGTTCCAGAAAAGCAGCGTTTCTTCTGCAGTATTTTTAATTTATGAGTTTAAACTAGTTTCCCATTCTCTGTCTGAAGCCTCACCTCTCTGCTCTGCAGGTTAATCTCACACAGAGCAATTAATCTCTCTTTCAGGCAGCATTTTAAAGCAAACAGTTCATTCTGTAAGTGATCGCGTGTTGCATGGAATATTAATAAACATCTGAAAAGTTTATGTGATAGTGTCTCACTTAAGAAATCCAGTCACTCACTCAACAGATATTTACTAAGCATCTACTATATTCAAAGCACTCCATGAAGCATTGGGAATCTTTCAGAGCTGAAGCTCCCTGCCTTTCTAGTGTTTTCAATCTAGTTGGAAAGATAAAATTGCTGACCAAGTGTTTCTGACTCAACAGTGTATGGCGGTTACTCTGACAGCATTATGAACTTCCTAAGTGGACCAGGACATTATGGGCTGAGATTACCAGAAAAGACTTCTTTGAAGGCCTCCAGGATGCTGTTAAGTAGAACCGGTAGAAGAGGGCACTCCAGGAAGACTTAATAAAAACAAAAAGGCACATGGCAAAATGGGGCAATCATTTCAGAGGACAGAAATTGGTGCTCTCTGCTCTGAGCTGAGGGATGGGGAGGGAGTAAGGAGAGGGGGAACTTTACAGAGATTGTGTCGTTTGTGGCAAAGCAAAGGAGTCTACATTTCATTTAGTAGGCAATGAGGAGCCACTTCTGATCAGAAAACTACCACAATCAGACTGATAATTGAGAAATTAAGTGGTAATTAAGAGAAATCATTTTGACATCAGTGTGGAAGATGGATGGAAAGAGAATTCGAAGGTACCAAACCTAGAATCTAATGAACTAAAACAGAAGATGATGGGACTAGAACAGAAAAAACGTGTATGGGAGACACAAGGTAATTAAAGATGATGTTTCAAGCCTGGATAATTGGGTTGGTTGTGCTACCCTTACCAGAAATAAGGAGGTTGAAGAAAACTTGGCTTGCAGAGGAAAGACGGAACAGGAGCAGAATTTCTGCAGGGTAGTCCTGAGCCTGACATCTCAGTGATCATCCTTCTGAAATAATTCTTCCCCAATTAATTTTCAACTGAAGAACATTAGCTGAGCTACAAAATAGGTGTCTAGACCTATTTTTTTCCAAGTCTCCACATTTGCAATTAGTGATTATGACCAATGGAGACATATGTCACTGAATATGTCCTTTGCCACCAGAGGAACGCCATTCCTCCAATCTCAGTAATGAACGCTCGTTCTCCAAACCACTAGTTAGTATGTAAGGTGTGCAGGAGATAGTTCTCTGGTTTCATACTCCCACTACAAGACTCCATTTCCAAATGATGGCCAGTTCCTTGAAGACAGGGAGTATGCCCTGATTTTTGTCTTACAGACATGCAAAGGAGAAACAATGAGATGAGAAATGAAGAGTCATTTGCTTTTCTGACACTGCTAGACCAGCTTCTGACATTGTAGGAGGGTGCCTCTCATCCATCCTTCCTTCACGACCCCCCATGTGGAACTAATGGCAAAGGAGACAGAAATGAAATCCCCGGGGATCGGGACGTATAGCCAAAGAGGCTTGCAGGAAGCCTGAACATGTCTTTAAAGTTTATTTTTTTTTACGTTTTAACCTTTACATTTATGCTTTCGGTCTAGAATTGTGAATTTTTGCCTTCTGTTTCACAGTTGTGTTTACTCTGATATAGAAGTAATGTGTCCTTTTCTATTATTGGAGTAAAGTTTATGCTACTGGACAAATGCCATGCTAACTCAATGGCTTCGAATACTCACTGTGGGTCCCTATGGCCCTCTGGGGGTACTCCTACCTCTGTATGGTTAATATCAGTAGGATAATTTTTTTCTTTCAGAAGTAGGCAGTGTGGAAGGAGGGCAGCTCTCACATCTACCAATCTCATCCTAAGGACGAGTGGGAATTCAAAAGCCAGCTGAACCTATAAATGCTGGACCTCGAAAAGGAACTGAGGCATGTGGGTCCTCTGCCAGGACAGCTCTTCTTTACTTCCTGGCAGACAGAAATACCAACCAAGGCCTTTGGAGACTGAATGGTCAATCTTGAAATTATCAAAGCCTAGCTGTTTGGAACAAGACAGCCCAACTTTCCCTAACTACATTAACATTTCCCTCCATCCAAATATGAAAAATGGGCCCATTTATTATTTATCATCTTTCTATTTGATATTTCACCTGCTGCCAACACAGCTAAGCCCAGCCAAGCTCCCCCCGTGGCAGACCCAGAGGCAGACGATCCCAGCAAATCAGAATCATCGCACCCAGGGAACCAGATGGGTGACCTTTCTCTCTCCTGCTCTCCAGACTAGAGAACAGATAGTCAGAATCTCTAGGTGGCTCAGTTCTTTGCTTCTATAAATTAAAATGTATATTTTCCAACCGATGATGGTCTGTTTCTCAAAAACATCGATCGCATGTTCATCAAACACCATCTTTCATGCATTATGCCAAAGCAGCCAGTTTTTTTTTTTCGGTTTTCTGAAATCCCTGACACGATGCCCCCTCCCTTCTTGCCGACCTCCACTCAAAATAACATGGTGTGAACTTTTTCCATTGCTTTTTCTCCCCCTTCTCCTGTGTAGCCATGTGTTTGAAGTTAAGATATTGTCACATCTCACATTTTAAATATCATGAGGATAGGCCAATTCTATGATATTTTAAGTGCCCTCATTATGAAACATATGGCTGGAGGGGTGGGGATAGGGAGGTGGGGAAAGAAATATGGCAAATGCAGTATTTTCCCGAGGGGGGTGGTGAGGAACATGACCTGCAAGACGCAAGAATCTATGTGCACCACCACTGAATACCATCTGTTTGCATTCAAATTATCATCTTGAAATTATGACTTTTTTTTTTCATATGCCATAATGTATAGGATTCAAGGGCCAAAACACATCACAGTGTTTGCAACCAAATGATCCAGTTGCTGTCAAAGCTGCGGCAATTTAAGAAATAGGAGAGAAAAACAAGACAATGTTATATTTGTGGCACTTTTAGTTCTTTTCAAAACAGATGCATTGTTATTATAGAGACAGTGAGAGGGGTAGTCATTCACCACATCGTTCACTGGTTCATTTATTCACGCATTTACGCTTTCATTCATTCAGCAGCTATTTCGTGTATTTCATGAACCAGCCATGATGTGTGGAGAGGGGTACAGAGGTGAAAGTGACTTTGCCCCCAGGTGATCAGAAACCAAAGAGAGTGAGAAGCTTGTGATCAAACTGTTAAGACCAATTGTAGAAGTTAACAGAGGTATGACCGGAGTACCCACGTTTTTGAGGGGACAATGGCATTAACCCAGTGATAGGGACCTCTTCTTTTAAAAAAGTCTCCTTTTAAGTAGGACTTATGCGTGCAAGGTGGATGTTGAGCTTCCCTGACTTCGGAACTAGAGTCTGCAAAAATGCAAAAGTGTCAGTGAGCAATGCTTACAAAGAATTCATTCTGACTAGAACACAGGCAGAAATACAAACTATGCAGATAGAGAGTGGTTGGAGCAACTCCTAGAGGAACCCAATTTTATTGAAGTCCGATAAGGACTTTAACAGCTAATGCCTGGACTCCTGCTAGGACAATGAACTGTCTTTGGTTGGAACAGTATTTGACTAAAAACTTACTATAGAAATAACTGCAAAGGGGGCGCCTGGGTGGCTCAGTCGGTTAAGTGTCCGACTTTGGCTCGGGTCATGATTTCACTGTTTGTGAGTTCGAGCCCCGCGTCAGGCTCTATGCTGACCGCTCAGAGCCTGGAGCCTGCTTCAGATTCTGTGTCTCCCTCTCTCTCTGCCCCTCCTCTGCTTGCACTCTGTCTGTCTGTCTCTCTCTCTCTCTCTGTCAAAAATGAATAAAGATTAAAAGAAGTTTTTTTAAAAAAAGCTGAATCCCTGGGTTCTACTCCTGAAACCAATACTACGCAGTATGTTAATTAACTTGAATTAAAAAAAAATTAAATAATAATAAAAAAAGAAACCATGGAATGGATGGGCTTTTAACTTCCACACAATCCATAAACAAGGTAGATTCTTAGGGATAAGAAGGCATCCCTTGATGACAGTTAGGATGTGTCAGCAAAGATTTAAATGTCGTGGCCATAGTTAGGAATAAACATGAGGAGACTTGATCTCTTTACTAGAGAATGTATAGTCAAATTAAGGAGACAGTCACATATGTAAGAGAGTAATGAGGTCACTTTGAACTGGGTAACAGCATTCATCCTTAACAGGGTCGCTTGACCATTTTCTCTCTGACACCCTGAGAACTCTATGGAAATCACAAAATAAGGTATTGACCCTCAGACTTTGGGCAGTGATAATTACAAGCTAAAAAAATAACTACCAGCAGATGAAGATTTTCCATATTTCTGTGCTACTTCTGACCATCCTCTCTTCCCACCCACATATATTTTTTTTTTCTATCTCTCACATTATACTTCAAGAATCCCGTGGATATGTGCCTGTTGGAATCCTCAGTGTTGTTCTCTGTGTCCCCAGGAGTTGGCCAAAATATCAATTATCTTGTATTTTTAGAGTCTAAAAAATATTGGTTGAATTAATAAGTGCGTGCACGAGTTTCTGTGGATTGATGAATAGCAGATTTTTCAAAGAAACTGCCCAAGATCTATTTCTCAGTGATACATGCATTTTTAGCAGATTAAGGAACCTGAATCATTTCCAATACTTCTGCATGAGTAACACACTAGTATTCAAATGTGAAAATATGCGATCAGAGGGTGTCCCTAATAAAACTACTATTTAACTGGTACTGTTCATCAGAATTTGTATTGGGCCAGTGCTCGTGTTTCGGCATCTCACAATTCATTATCTCACCTATTCTTTACTGCACGACTGAGGGGTGGACCATACCATTCCTCTCTTTCGGTGAGGACACTGAGGCCTACTGATAATCAGCTCTGGGATTTATACTTAGGTCCTTTGATGCCTTCCCAGGACCCATCAGCCTCACCGGAGAGAGAGTAGGGAGATGTGAGTTTTGAGACCACTTGCCTCTGATTTACTCTCTGATAAGACCTTAGGCAAGTCATTTCCATAACCAAACTGCCTCGTACTCTCCCATCTCTGTATCCCTCCTCCTGTGTACCTGGTTCTACTTAACCTCCAAGTCAGACATCACCTGGTTTGCAGAACCAACCTTTAGTGCATGCGCAAGAATTTGGGTAGACTAATTTAGTACCCAGCAATGCAATGCCTTCATCAATCGGGTCAGCCATTCGCTTCCTCAGACATCTTTCTGAGGACAGAGTAGTAACCAACGCTGGGGTCCTGTGCTTCAGACTCATTCTGGTGCTGGGCAACGAGCGTCTCCTTGAGTAAGAGGCAGTGTGGTGTACTGGGGACAGCTTGGACCTCAGAGGTGACTCCCAGGTTCCGATTCTGTTTCGACCACTTATGAGCAGGTGGAACAAGGCACAAGGCATTTTATGTCTATGAGTTCCTGTCTGTAAAATGGAGGTGCCCAGCAGTGCCATAGGCAACAAGTGAAAACAACATTGTCAGAGTGGCCAGTGGCCGAGATGAAACAGGTGCGCACAATAGCTGCTGATTCCACTGCCCGTCTTCATAGGGGCTATGACACTTTCTGCTTCAAAATCCACTGGTTTCCTTTGAGTGCCAGCCTTTTCAAATCTGTTGTCCTGAGGAACAGCCCCCAGGTTTCCCCCCTTTCTCTCTTGCCTCCATCCAACTGATTCTCCATTCAGCATGAGAGAGGTTCCAAAAATATGAACTTGATTGTGTCAACCTTTTGATGAAAGCTCTTCAGTAATTTTCCATTTTCTTAGAATAAAATTTAAACAACTCACCGTGGCTGGTGATTAAATCCCCTGCCCGCCTTCCTGTGGCGTCCCTCACCACATCTTTGGCTGACAATCTTTCCAGCCCCTCCTGTTGCTGTCGCCGTTGCTGTCGCTCAGAATGCCCACGTCACTTCTACTTTAGGGTCGTTTACATCGCTTTGCCTTCTGTCAGTAATACTGTTCCCACCCCCAACCCCCAGATCTCTGCCTGACTGGTTCTGGCAAACATACTACCTCCTGACAGACCCACACACTCACCACACAATCTAAAACTCCCCCACTCCCAAGTCACTAACCTATTTTGTGCCAACTAAAATTTTTATTTGCTGATATATATTCTCTGCCCCCCTCCCATAAAAATGTGAAGTCTATAGGAATGTAAACAATGTGATGTGTCTATTTGATTCATTGCTATGTCCCCAGCATCTGGGACAGTATCCAGTACTTAGTAGGTCCTCAACAAATACTTTTGGTGAATGACCGCATCAAGGATGCTCCTCATTTTGAATACCTGGCCTAGCTGCTGGGCAAGACTTCATATTAGCTTGTCTAAATTTAGCACAAACTTTGCTTTAACTCTCTCGAAAGAGATACCACTAAGCTAGTTAAAAGGAATAGGGAGCTATAACTGTCTACAGAAAAAACACCCATAAGCGAGGCACTTTCCTTATTAAAAGGGGCCCCTTTGGGCTGTGGTGTGGGTAGCTGTTTCATAAGGATATGTGGGCGGATGGCCTGATTATAGAGGCCATTCCCTGTAAGCAAGGGTCTAAAAAGGCGCACGAAATGTTCGCTCCTGATTGCAGATCCCCGTCCGTCTTCCTCTTCCTCCCCCTCTCTCCCCTGTCTCTCCTAGACACTTATTTGGAGGTGCCTGGGCTGTCATCCCATCGCACCAACAAATTGCTTCTGTCACCTCCCCCTCATTGCCCTTCATCCCTCCCCAGCATAATTACCATCTTACTAATAAGTCAAATGAGTGGGTATAGCGAAGTGGGCAGCTCCATTTGGCTGCCTCACTGAGCGCTGGCATGGGGCGAATGGGAAAGACGGATAACGGGGCTGCTGCTGCCCCCAGTGCTCCAAGGGAAGCCTGCTAATAGATTTTCTCTTTAGTGGCTCTTGCTTTAGGGGATGGCACAGGGAACCAGCTGAAAGAAGGCAGAGCCATGACCCCCATCTCTGTCCCCAAGCTGTGCCACGTTTGTCATGGCACTGATTCCCCAGTCACCACAAAAAGGAGGCAGCCAGATCCTTCTAGGAAGGGTTTCAGCTTGCTGCTCTCTCCCCCCAAACCCGAGCCCATTCCTTCCAGACGTGCTTCTGGGTGAACGCTGCCCTTCCTGACATCCTTGCTGCCCTACAGTCCAGACTCGCAGATGAGCTTACCGGCCAGCAACTCTCACCTGGCAAATCGTGACTCCAGGCTGGATGGAGGATTCTGGGGCAGGAAGGCAGCAGCATACTTAGGGACCTTTCCTCCTCCAGGCAGGCGAGCTAGGCATCAAGGCGACTGCGCAGACCGCAAGACTTTAAAGGAACAGGAAGTCTGCACTAACGTATGCGATTTTGTTAACACATTAGCATGAACATTTCAGCAGTAGCATAAGGAGTGCCAAGTACTTAAAACGCAGTAGTGGGGCTACTGGTGTAGGGTTTCTTAATTTCATTTTAAACCCAGTAGAGCATAAGTGATGATAAAGAAAAGGGTAGACCCTGAATGGTGAGGGGGTAGCCTTGCTTCTGCCTAAGGCAGAAAGACGCCAGATGAAATAATTGTGGCAGGAAAAATGCCAATGCTTGGGCACCAGCTCGACTTTAATATACCAGATCGTGCTTTCTTTTTTCCTTCATCCACACAACAGAGCTCGGCATGGAGTGTCTAGGGGGGGCGTGGCAGGAAGGAGATGAACACCATGTCATCTCACGAATTATTCCCCTGTGCACTTTTAAAATATTAATCTGCACCCGATTATTAATCATGAGGAAGGCAGCCAGGGGTACTGGCCACACAGACCTTATCCTTTATCACACAGACCTCAGGATTCTAAAAGAGCTGATAAAAAATTATTATTGGAGGACCACCTGAGATCCATCACCTTGTCACCTTGTCCTTTCCTCCCTGAGACCACCAGGGGCTGCATTAAAATGCTCTCTGCCTCTAGTGTACAAAATAAAGGAAAGTAACATGGAGTTCTTTAAACACAGGCCTCACTGATTTGAAATGAAGGGATGAAGGTTAGTGCAGATGAGTGGAAAACCAAAATTCAGAATATTCTTAAAGAAATCTATGGATACCTCTTTTAATTGTGTACAAGCATGAGAGAACATCCCAAAGTGAATTAAACATTGCTAAAAGACATTCAGAAGATGGTCCTGGAAGATATTGAGGAAGCAAGGCCCACTCATGTCACCTGTTCCATTTTTTTCAAACACCATGAATTCTTGACTTTTGTCAATTGCAACTTGCCAGCTGCACCTTGAACCCCTTCTGGAATACATCCTGCTTTGGACTAAAACAGAGATGATGCAACCTCCGTTAGCTACATAGAGAATTGGGTATTAGATCGTCAGTTTAACTCTGTCAGCACTAGTCATAATTCTTTCAAAACAAGTTATGTGACCTTGTGGGCTTTTCCTTTAGAAGCCTGCACTCCGCTGGCAGCTCAGAGCACACTTTGTTAGTTTCCTATCAGCTGTGCTTCCAGAATCATAATCCCTCAGACCCCGAATAAATATTGTTCATTGCTTTACAGCCTCTTCTTGGCTGACACATGTAACATACAATTATGGCTAAGGAAGTGTTGCCAAAAAAGGAGGCCAAGGGGGACCAGGTAAATATCATTTTGAGAAACTTATTGTTTATACATCAATGGCTAATGCAAATTTGACTATAGGGAGGCACTTTTGGAAATACTTTATATAATTTTCACCCTTTCTTCTGGTCTTTCAGGGTTGACACTATAATGATCTTCAACTTCTCCATTCCAATTTTCTTTTCTTTTTTTTTTTTTTTGCCATTTTTTTTCTTTTGTAAGAGCTAGCATTAGCTGAGTGACTATGATGTGCCTGATGGATATTATTTGTGATTTTGATCTTTACTGCCAAGTAGAGAATTTTAGGCACACTTAGCATATAGGAAAATTAAAGTTTACAGAGATTAAGTGGTTTGTTTTAGGCCACAAAGTCCATTAAAAAATAGGCTAGGTGGGGTGCCTGGGTGGTTCAGTTGGTTAAGCGTCTGACTCTTGATTTTGGCTCAGAGCATGAATCATGGTTTGTGAGATCAAGCCCTGCAGTGCACGCACACATACAGTGCGGAGCCTGCTTCGGATTCACTCCATACCTCTCTCTCTCTGCCCCTCTCCAGCTTGCACCTGTGCACGCAAACTACCTCTCCCCCCAAATAAGTAACTAAATCTTAAAAAATAAATAAATAATAAGGTAAACTCACTATCATACCACCTCTATCCACCTTTAATAGAATTACATTAAAGATATCTATCCATACCTTTAATAGGTTGTAGATCAGAGCTTTGCCGATCCAGGTGTAATATACCTGGTTTTTGTTAGGCATCTGTTATGGGCTGAATGTTGGTGTCCTCTCAAAACTCATGTGTTGAAACCTACCTCTCAATATGATGGTGCTTGGTGGTGGGGACTTTGGGAGGTCATGAGAATAGAGTCCTCATGAACGGGATAAATGCCTTTTTAAGAAGAGACCAAAGGGGTGCCTGGGTAGCTCAGTCCATTAAGCATTCGACTCTTGATTTTGGCTCAGATCATGATCTCACGGTCATGGGATCGGGCCCCACGTTGGCATAGCAACTGCTAAGATTCTCCCTCCCTTTCTCTCTGCCTCTCTCCCACAACCACTCTCTCTCTCCCTCTCTCTCTGTCTCTCTCAAAATAAATAAATAAACATTAAAAAAAAGATTCTCTCTCTTCCCTTTGCCCCTCTCCCACACATACTCTCTCAAATAAATAAAAATTAAAATAATAAAAAAAGAAGAAGAGGCCAGAGACCCAGCTGTCTCTTTCTACCACATATATGATACAAGATGTCAACAACCTGTAAGCAAAGAGGCTTCTTACCATGACCTGATCATGCTGGCACCCTGATCTTGGACTTCCAGCCTCTATAACTGTGAGGAGTAAATTCCTATTTTATGTAAGTTACCAAATCCATAGTACTTTTTTATAGCAGCCCAAACGAATGGAGTATTCAGTAAATGTTCCTATTAAAATTTACAGAAAATATGGGCTCAAATATTAATTAAGCTAAACTGACCCCTATTCTAAATTACCACTGGAGGACCCTTTCTTAAATAAACAGATAATTCAAGTCTGTGACATAGCTCTGCTTGGTTCCACTATTATTGACATTCCGAGGAACTTCTTTCTGATCACTGCTGTCCAATCTCGGGATGCCTCACGTCCAATGCTACCTTTACTATGACAAGATACAAAGACTGATAACCAGTGGGTAGGTTTCACGAGGCAAGAACACCATTCTTTAGTCAGGACTTGGGCCCACACCTAAGCCACAGGCTTTTGTTTTTTGTTTTTGTTTTGTTTTGTTTGGGTTTTTTTTTCCTTAACTTGGATGAAAACACATGTGGCTAAATCAACCTGCGCATGACACAGAGCAGTGAAGGAAACCTAAAAAGGATTCCCTCCCAAAAAATGTTACAAAAGCTGCCATAATGGACTGAACATAACATGATGAAATTTAACAGGCACAAATATAAATTTAAAAATAAAAACTACCATCAATTGCACACATGAATAATTGGCAGGGAGGGGGGTGGTATTTATCAATAACACATGTGAAAAAGAGACAAGGGTTTTAATTGACTTTGAACTCAGTATGGGTCAACTATGCGATGTAGTTGCCAAAATACTAATGCAGTCTTAGGCAACAAGAACAGAAATAGAAAGAACTTTTCAGAACAAAAGGCAATTATCCCACTTCTTTCTGAGCCAATGAGACCACACCTAAAGTGTTGGGTTGGGTTCTGGGGAACACTCAGGTAGTGGGGGGACCTGGATCTGTGTTGTAGAGAGAATGATTGAAGGAATTCACAATCAGGATGGAAATAAAAAACATGGTAAATACCTTAAAATATCCAAAGGACTGTTGTATAGAAGGGCAAACGGAGTTCTCCTCTATGACTGTATATATAGGAAATGGCTGGGAGCCTGGGATCGATATAAAGGAGAAACTTTTTACAATTTAGAATGTTCTTCTTTCTTTCCCTTTTTTTTTTTTTTTGAGAGGCACAAGCTGGGGAGAGGAGGAGAGAGAGAGAGAGAGAGAGAGAGAGAGAGAGAGAGAGAGAGAATCTCAAGTAGGATCCAAGCTCAGTGTGGAGTGCAACACGGGGCTTGATCCCATGACCCCAGGAGCATGACCTGAGCTGAAGTCGAGATGCCGGATTGACTGAGCCACTCAGATGCCCAACTGACTGAACCAGACAGGCACCCCACAATTTAGAATGTTTTAAAATGGAATGGGTTCCAGTGGAGAAAAAGTGAGTTGTGATTCAACAAATTAAGCAGATTTGAGATGATCACCTATACAGAATTTTAGAGATGATTTGTCTTCAGTGCGTCAATGTTGGACAAGATGAACTGTGGCATGGGCACGAGTGTCATTATGTCATAGCCCATACAGATTACACATTGTTGAGCAATCATGAATCATTTGGTACATTTTTCTGTGATTTCCTCTCCCCAATTAAAATGGTAGCTCTCTGACAGCCAGGGAGTGTATCCTTATCAAGTGCTTCTCCTACATTTCTCCTTATTCCTTCTAGTGTGACACCAAGATGAACTCTTAATAAATATGTCCTGGTAGACAGCTGCCTTTATTAACTTATGTAACTAATATTTTCCTTATCGAAGGATAAAGGTATGTGCTAGTCCAACCTATGCCACGATTGTCCTGTTTTGTTCCAGTTAATATTGTATGATTTTGGCAAGCCACTGTTTGTTTATTTCCTATGAAAACTCCAAGGTTCTATCTAAAGATATCCAGTCCTAAGTAGTATAGACATGCTGGGACACCTTCGCACGTTTTAGTGTTCTCTTTGTGAAACACAGAG
This sequence comes from Acinonyx jubatus, assembly GCF_027475565.1. Classification (NCBI taxonomy): domain Eukaryota; kingdom Metazoa; phylum Chordata; class Mammalia; order Carnivora; family Felidae; genus Acinonyx; species Acinonyx jubatus. The sequence continues at coordinate 8,225,360 of NC_069386.1, read as the reverse complement.
ATGGGATTTCCAAGGTCCCTTTCAATTCTGTCATTCTACAAATCTAGTCATGTGGACCTGTTGAGGAGTTTTGATTATTTTGTCTCTTTCATACATTTTCTTCATCTCTCACCTTCCATATGTCTTCAATGACTTTGACAGTATCAGCACTGAGCCACAGATGTTAGCATCACATTCCGAACAGAGCATCTCAAGAACTCTTAAAGATTAAATATGTAGAGAATTATAAATATTTGAAATACCCTGGGGCTGGTGTATGTACTGTCTTTAAACAGATTTTTTGATCTAGTATCTTTTATTTGCTTGCTTATGTGCTGGCATTCCCCCCCTCTTTCAGAGCATCAGAGCTTCGGCAGGTTTTAAGAATAACCAAAGGCCCTGAATACAGTCACACCACCCTAAGTCCCTGCCCTCCAAACCTGCTGAAGGTTGAAGGCAAGGATGGGACCCTCACAATCTCTATACCACAACAGACCACAATACTAAGATTTGCTTTTGCTAACCCTGAACTCTCTCAACAGTTAACTATTGAAAAGTTCAAGCTCTGGTTTTAGATTCGCTGTTCACTCCCTAAGGAAAGATGAATAGCCTTGTTGGCAATCATTTCCAAGACGATGACCCTGCATCCCACAAATATTTATTCTATGTCTTTCTCGAACATCTATCTCCTAATTCTTGATCTGTTGTAATCAAAATTTTGTCATTGCAGCCCTGCCAGAAATATAATTCAAATAGACATAGGCCGTTTATTTATTAAAATATCTCATGTCTTTCCTTCTTTGTTTGCTTTCTTCCTTCTTATCGCTGCCCTTCCCATCTTTCTCTCCACTTTCTTCACTATATTTCCTCCAAAAAATGCTTTAGGGTGTTTTACAAAAAAGCACAGTGAAAAATGAAATTAAAATAAATAAGTTAAGACAAAAGGAAAAGTTGGATGAGCCCGGCACAGAGAAAAATATACAGAACACATACCAAATGATATATGGGGTGTAGCCCTGGTGTTTTGTAATAGCAAGGACAGGGTAAAAATGAGAAATTACATATAACAACATGTCTACAAGATGGAAAACAACCTGTTGACTGAAGCATGACTACTTCTGGTGCTGAGACCAGAGAGAAATAAAGAAAATCCCATGGGTTGCTGTAGACCTGGTTCTCAACATACTATTTACAAGAGGACAACAACAACTATGGTTAGAATGCTTCTTTTAATATTCTTCAAAGAAACCGTTGATCATGATGGCAAATGGCCCTCCTTTTGAAGGCACTGTATGTGGTAAAGATAGATGATAAGGAAAGAAGGGGTAGTAAGGAGGGAGAGCCAGAAAGTTTCCGTGATTAACCAGCTTAAACCAAAGATAGGGTTTCAATAACCAGAAGACTGGGTCAACTCCATGTCTTTCAGACAACTGTCTATAAACTGAGAAGCCCAAACTCCCTCTTAAGCCCAATAGAGCTCTTGGTAAATGTTCATGGGTTTGAAGTTATAATACTTAATGAGTACCAAAATACCAAGATATCCCATTTCCAACAAAATCCAGTCCTAAAGCACTAAACAGTCAAGTTTGGATTAAGGTAAGTCTCTGATAGAAATGATTTTGATTAAGTACGTGTCTATCTGTTGTATCACATCAAGAATTTCTAATATTTAAACAACCCCTCAAGATAAGCAGCATGTAGAAAAAGAGCTATGAGGATTGCATTTAAGTAACTTGTCTAAAGTCACACAGTAAGTAGAGAGGCTAGAATTCACACCCATGTTTCTCTGACTATGGAAATGGCTGCTCACCTGTCCATACTGAGGATTCCCCTTGGTTAACTTCCTGATAAATGTTTATTACATCTCTGGATTTTTTTAAGCTACCATGGTTCAAATATTTGTATGGTTTTCTGAAAGACTTTGTGATTCATTTTGGTCATATGGAGTGAAAATTCTAAAAGCAAATTCACATTTTCTCTCTCACTTTCTTTCTGTTTCTCATTTCCCCTCCCCCATCCCTCCCCTCTTTCATTCCCTCTCTCTTTTCTCTAACTTTATAAAACCTGTTAATGCCTTGGCAGAACACAACACATTTCTTGCTTCTTTATCCAGTCTTAGAAGATAAATTTTGTCTCTGATAGGGCCAAGCTCTATGGGATATCATAAGGTTAAGAAAAGCAAATGCTGAATTTGGCCCAGAGCAGAAGAGAACTGGTAGTCTCCAGTTTTCTTTTTATTTGTCCACTTTAAATGGCCACCATTTTTACATGCTCAGCATGCTCTAAAAGAGGGTTCTCTGATGTTGATATCAGAATGGGTACGGATGGAGATCAATAGAAGAACCATACCCGTGACATGACATTCACACTTGCCCAGCCTTCCATGTAGAGTCTGTAAGTTTTCTTGCACCAGTGCAAAGCAGTTAGAAGGACATTATGTCAAAATTCTTGTCCTGTGCCACTGATCTCTTCAAACTTACTTCCAAGTTACTTAAACCTTCACATTTTATAAAATAGCTTCAAAGATGAATGCCTCTCTTTTTTAATTAATGTTTTTTGGAGAGAGACAGAGAGAGCAAGCAGGGGAGAGGAAGAGAGAGAATCCCAAGTAGGCTCCACACTGTCAGCACGGAGCCCAATGCAGGACTCGAACTCATGAACTGTGAGATCATGACCTGAGCTGAAACCAAGAGTCAGAGGCTTAACTGACTGAGCCACCCAGGTGCCCCCAAAGATGAATGCTTATCACTAAAGATGCTTCTAAAGATAAGCATCACTATAGTGAATGTGCAAAATACAGAAAACAAAAATGTGGGAATAAAAAATCAACTATGATGTCACCTCCATGATGACACTGTTTACATATTTGTGAACATAAGTGTAAGCTTCCTTCTGTGTGCATAAATGCACTAACACAGGCACAAACACACGTATTTGATTTTAAGAGAATTAGAATTTCATTTAATTCATTGCATATAATTGTGTGCTATTATTTTTTAATTTAATTTTATAAGCATGTTATAAGTTTATTGAATTTTTAAGGATGTTTTAAATGAATGCATAATATCCCAACATAGGTTATACTGTAACTTCTTTAATTATCCCAATATTAGTGCATATTTATGTTTTCAATTTTTCACTATGTGAAATAGTGTTGTAATGATCATTGTTGCTTTCATACATAAAATTATGATGCACATAAAATCACTTGTTCATCTCCAAGAAGCAAGGCAGTAAGGTCTTGAGTTAACTAGCTCAAAAGAGCATGGAAAGAATTTCAATACAGAAGGGAATCGCATACACAAGTATCTTTTGATAAAAAGGAGGATGATGGGCACCTGGGTGGCTCAGTTGGTTGAGCAGCCCAGTCTTGATTTCAGCTAACGTCATGATCTCCCAGTTCAGAGCCTGCTTGGGATTCTCTTTCCTTCTCTCTCTGCCCCTACCCAACTCTCTCTCTCTCTCTCTCTCTCTCTCTCTCCCAAAAATAAATAAACCTTAAAAGAAAAGAAGGATAGAAAAAAAACACACACACATGCAAACACACACACACACACACACACACACACACACACACACACACCAAAAAACACGGGGCAAACCCTAACAAACAGACAAATAAAATCCATAAAGGCATTAGTGCAGAGAGGTCTCTTTCTCTTTTTATTTGGGCATTAATCCCATCATGAGGGCCTCACCCTCAAGATCTCATTTAATGCTAATAATTTCCTAAGGGCCTCATTTCCAAATGCCATTGCATTGGGTATTAGGGATTTAATATATGAATTCTGGGGGATTCAACCATTCAACCCAGAGCAGATACCATTTGACAAAGGGAACACAAAGTGTACCGGAACCAAGGCTGGAAAAACTTTTTAAAAAGCTGAACAACATTTCCAACAGCATGGGGTTTTTTTTGTTTGTTTGTTTCTCCAATTCCCCATATTAGCAAATGAAGCCCCCAAGGCCAAAGGACTCTTGGTGTTCTTGAAAGCAACTGAAAAAAAAATGAGCCAAAGAGGGAAAAACTATGCCCCCAAATGCTTCCCATCTTGGGACTAAGATCAAAGGATGCAGTGTGTTTTCCCTTATAAAGCAAACAGTCAACCAAACTGAGTTAAGTTAGCCCAATGGATTCATTCTGAAATAATTAGATCCTAGGAAAAAGATGGAGGTGAGGTGAATATGTATCTATAGAGTATTTACTGGGATCCTAATATATGCAAAGTGTAGGAACTACTCAGGGAGAGGTTAACCTAATGATTGGGCTCATATTGGGAAGCATAATATTTTCTACTGTGTTTTAAACATTAATGCATTTATTTGTTCAATCATTTACACATTTTTATGGAATGCATACTGTGTCTCAGGCCTTGAATGCCTAGTACTGAACCAAAGCAGACCTGGTCCTTACCTTCATGACTTAGCTTGGTGACATTTGAACTCTTCATTTGAGTCTGCAAGAAATTACATGATCCCTGGATCTACCTCAGTGTCACAACTAGAAACACTTTTCTACAGTCTCAGATCAGCAACTCTATGTGTGATCCACAAGGTATTCCTTAACTATGTCATCAACTTCATGAGCACGCAGCCAGTACAAGGGTCCAAGGAAGGACAGCTTATGCGCATTTTCTTCCCTAATCTCTCGCAGTGCCATCTGAACCCTGTTATTTCCCAAAGAATCAGGTTCTTCACTTTCTGTCTCCTCTTCTTGAAGTCTTCAGGGCACCGGGGAGGGGGGGGAAGGGCACATCACTTGCTTTTACTGTTCTTAGTCTAATCAACTCCTTGTTAAATAAATTAGGACAAAAAATATAGGATATCGAAAATCCAATTATATTTTAGTTACTCTGGCCACAGACAAATTGGGTTGTTTTCAATCCACACGTTAATTGGAAGCAGAAGATAATTTTGTTGTTGTTTTCAGAGCATTTGTTTTAAGCTGTCCCTCATGTTAACTTCTCTCAGCTCATCTCCTCAGGAAGTGGGATTTCTCTTCCCAGAGCTACACGGCTGCCCCAGGGTGAACTAGAGCCCTCATTTTTAAGGTTTCTCTCATGACACTCTTTCTATTTCAAACCATGTCCTGCCCATCTCTGCCCTAACTAACCACTACCGTTTGGGATGCAACTTACCTTGGATTTGTTCTCCTATTTCCACAGCTGAGCCTTTAAAATATACAATGCTACATTTAAAGATATACAAAATAGCTCTTGTTTCAGAGTCAAAGGATGTCTTAAAGGATATGTTATGTCCAAATAGAGGTGACTGAGGGGCATTCATTATAGTGATTTTTTTTAATGTTTATGCATTTATTTTGAGAGAGAGAGAGAGAGACAGAACAAGCGTGCACTGAGCAGAAGAGACGCAGAGAGAGAGAGAGAGAGCGAATCTCAAGCAGGTTTTACCTGGTCAGTGTGAGCTGAAATCAAGAGTCGGTTGCTTAACAGACTGAGCCACCCAGGCACCCCAGTATAGTGATTTTTAAAGTGCCTGGTAAATATTTAGGAAAGTCATACGATGCAGTAATTTCACTCCTAGGAATATGCTCCTAAAATACAAGAATATGAAGTATAAAATGCACAGTGATTATTGTAGCACTTTGATATCTCAAACAATTAAAAACTACTTAAATATCAAAATGGCCATAGAGGGACAGGCAAAATAAGCTATGATGTCTGCACAGATTAGAGTAGTAAGCAGCTAGAAAGAAAAGAATAAGAATTCTATCATATATATGTATCTATCTATATCTATATCTATATCTATATCTATATCTATATCTATATATATCTTATAGATAGAAAGACAGAGACAGACACTGAGAGAGACAATGACAGAGAGACAGAGAGAGGAAGGGACAGAGAGATTAGTTTATTTTAAGGATTGGTTCACACAGTCATAGAGACTGACAAATCTAAAATCTATAGGGAAGGCTAAGGCTGGAGTCCCAGGCAAGAGTTGATGATGGAATTCTGAGTCTGAAAGCAGGCTCCAAACAGAATTAATTTCTCTTGCAGGGACCTGAGTCTTCTCTCTTAGAGCCTTTAACAGATTTGATGAGACCCACTCACATTACAGAGGTTAACTATGGACTGTATTGATTTTGATGTTAATTACATCTTAAAATATACCTTCATGCAACAAGTGTATTGGTATTTGACCGAATAACCAGCAACCACGGTCTAGCCAAGTTGACATAAAATGAGCACTTACATATATAAAATACTGATAAAACTCAGGTTTGCATAACTATAGATATACTCTATGTTTATATAAATATAAATTTAGATATACTTTATATTTACATATAAATTGTGTGTGTGTATGTGTATATATATATATATATATATCTTTATATATCCATCTAGTTATCTATTATGCAACTGCTGCCCTCCTGTGCAGAAAGAATTAATGTAGGAAGCCTGACCCAGCTGTCTTTAGAAATCGCTCCTTACAAGTTTGATCCTTGGCTACTGTCTGGGCACTTGGCTAGTAGACAGTTCTCTACAGTGCAATAAAACTTTCCCTAACTAAAAAAGGTGGTTCACTACATCTAGACAGAGCAAACAATATGGTTTAGGCTTAATACAGGACTTCCTTTTGAGAGTCTGTGATTTTGGCATGCTCTAGTCTATCTACATAACCAAACTCTAATTAAAAACTTGGGTGCTGAGTAGGCTTCTCAGGGCATAAACATTGCACACATATTTCTACATTTTTGTTACAAAATTGAGACAAGAGTGAGCTATGTGTGGAGGGAAAGACCATAAAGAGGTCTGCATGGTGATTCCTTCAGACTCCACCTTTATCTGTTTCCTTTATGATCTATGTATATCTTCGCTACATTCCTGTATAAATCTTAGTCATGACATAACTACATGTGGAATACACTGGGTCTTTCTAGAGAATCTCGTAACACAGGAGTGGTCTTGGGAGATCCAATACATCTATCCTACTGACAATATTTTTTCAGTCTAATAATTTTTTTTAAATTTTTTTTAAAATTTTTAACGTTTTTTATTTATTTTTGAGACAGCGAGAGACAGAGCATGAAGGGGGGAGGGGCAGAGAGAGAAGGAGACACAGAATCGGAAGCAGGCTCCAGGCCCTGAGCCATCAGCCCAGAGCCCGACGCGGGGCTCGAACTCATGGACCGTGAGATCGTGACCTGAGCTGAAGTCGGACGCTCAACCGACTGCGCCACCCAGGCGCCCCAGTCTAATAATTTTTTTAAATAAACTTTTAATTGTAGAATAGTTTTAGATTCACAGAGAAGTTTCATATGTAGTACAAGCAGGTCACATATACCCCTCACCTAGTTTCCCATATTGTTATGATGGTACATTTGTCACAACTAAGAAACAAATATTGGTACATTCTTCAACTGAAGTCCACGTTTTATTTGGGTTTCCCTTTTTTTCCCCTAACGTCCTTTGCATTTTCCAAGAATCCATCCAGGATGCCAGATAACATTTAATTATCTGAACCCATAGCCAAGACAACTTGGTTCCCTTTGCTTGTGACCATTCCTCACACTTTCCTTTTTTTTCCAAGAAGTATTCTTCTTCTTTTTTTTTTTTTAACAGCTTTTGCTCCTGCTAATTATCTCTACTATTCATTTGTGTTCTATTTCATGAATTTCTGCTTTTTAGCTTTTATTATACCATTCTTTTACTATTTTCTTGGAGTTTACTCTCTTTCTCTTTGGTAACTGAGTAGAATTCTTAGCTTAATCTTTCTTGTTTTCTAGAAGTTGCAGTTAAGGATGTGAATATTCTTCTCTTTTGATGTCTGCTATGTCTGCACTACATTTGGGTAATTCCCTCAGATTTTGTTTTTTCTAATTCAGTAATAATTTCTTCAGCTCCATCTAGTCTACTAGGACAGGTAAAAATAGGTACAGATAAAGATCACCCGACAACAATAGTCATATATTGAAGAAGGGGTAGAAAAGAGCAGAGAGGATGGAATAAAAGCTAAATTTCTCTACCTCTACTCCATTTGATAATTTTGTCTTTGGATGTGTACAAATGATTTCATTATTTTAAAACAAATTAAGTCAAAATAAAGTGTAAGTGATACCTAAATGTTGAAAATAAAATAAAAGCAGATTCTAAATGCATACAAAGTTGGTGGCTTAAAAAAATACTTGATTCCACAGGCTTTGTGGGATGCATTAAAAGGACAAAAAGAACTGCAAACCAAAAAAGCCACGATTAGTATTTAGTACTCATATTGTTAGTAATAGTGTTGCTTTTGTTAATGCATGCATACATGTATACATATAATATTACATGTAATATTGTAATATAATATTACAATGAAAGAACTAATTGCCCCCCCAATTGTTCCAGATGAAGATTTTAATGCAAAAGGAAAGAGAAAATAAAATTAAGATAATACTGTTTATATTAAATTTGAATTTGAAATAATTTAGAAATATATGATGCATTTTATCTTTAGAAAAAGTAGTTGTGTCCTAGTTCTGTCTATTGAAATGGTCTACCAGTGACAGCAATACCTCATAGAAATACTAACTTTGGGGCTCAAGACTGCTAACTCTAAATACTATTTCATACTAGAAGGAACTAATAATTTTCAGTGAAATGACCGATTCCAGGTCTGAAACAAGAAATGTACAAAGAAATATAAAATAAATTTACCAGAACACAAACATCATCAATGCCTGCTGGGTCTGTGGCAAGAAAGGTCATAAGCACCCACGTACCAAGCTCTCATTGATAAAGGAATGAACAATTAGAGTATCCAAAGGAAATCCAGTTATAATAGATTAGAGCCCACCACCTTTGATTTCATAATGACACAAAATCAATCTCACTTATCACTTTAGGAAACTGTCAAGGCAAAATCTCATTCTGGAAACTGGTAGAAGGGGGAAAAAGAGGTAGGAGGGGAAAATCAAGCATTTATCCCACCTGTTCCGTATCAATTATGTTGCATGATAATTGTAAAGGTAGAAAAGTGATGTTCTTTATAGAAGAACCCCACAGTTCCTAAGTACATATTTTTCCACCCCTTAAATGTAATAAGATGTATGGACAATGATCCTAAATGACTGTTAAACATAATGGGTGAAAGATTCCTGGAGAACTTAAAAATGGATGGATTGAATCAATAACCCCTGAACCTTAACATCAAAAGGGAGATACAAGAAGATATGAAGTGACTCTTGAAATTATAAAGTGTAGACAAGTATTTATGAAGATTAAAAAAAATCAAACATGAAATGGATCAATCAAGTCCCCATCAAGGCTCAACATTTACAGAGGAAAGAAGAACATGCTCAATGATACCATATGGCTACGTCCAGAATATGAGAACACGGCAGAAAAAAACGACTTTTTTTAAATGTTTGCTTTATTAAACATTCCACAGAGCACCAGTTTTATCTTTTTTAATGTTTATTTTATTTTTGAAAGAGACAGAGTGCAAGTGGGGGAGGAGCAGAGAGAGAGGGAGACACAGAATCTGAAGCAGGCTCCACGTTCCGAGCTGTCAGCACAGAGCCCAACGTGGGACACAAACCCACCAACCATGAGATCATGACCTGAGCTGATGTTGGATGCTTAACTGACTGAGCCACCCAGGCACCCCCCAAAAACGGACTTGTTATTCTCCAAGTAAATGAGACAAAGAGAGAGGGAGAGAGAGGAACAGAGGAAATTTTATAGATGAAAAAAATGTTCAAGTCATATCAATAAAATATAATATGTACATGATGTTTAGAGATTGACTTACAAACCAGATAAAGTAAGTGTGGCACAATTTATGAAGGTGAACACTACATATCAGTAGTGTTAACATAAAGGATTTTCTTTTTCTTTCTTTCTTGCTCTTTCTCCTTTCTTTTGACTGAATGTTGGCATTGTGGTTACTTTTCTAAAGTTTATTTATTTCTACTACTTGAATGCCAACTAGTTTTAAGAAATGCAGTCTTAAAATTACTAAGTTTATGAATTTCTTTCACATATTATCTCCTTGGATTCCCATGATCAACAAAAGAATTATAATGGGAAGGTATTATAAGCCATTATTTTTCTAGTGGCATAATGAGACTTTAAAAATGCAAATGTTTGATCCCAATATCTTCCAGAAAGTAGAATAGTCAAGGTCTGTAGTGATCAGCCCAATGCCCTGTTGGTTCACTACCTCAGCTGCCCACATTTACACATTAGCAAAAAGCAGAAGGAAATAGTTACAGCTTAGGATTCTCTAGGCTTCAAATTTTCTTTTTTTTTTTATTAGATGTGCTTAATTTCACTTAACACATTCAGACAACACACACACACACATGCACACGCACACGCACACGCACGCCATGGGAAATAACCTAAAATCTATGTTCCCTTTTTGACTTAACCTATGCTCAATATTAGTTCTACTGCTGTGCGCATTTTCTTGGACACACTTTAGGACAAAGCAATTCCTAAGTCATTTAAAATGTCAACTATCTTGATTTTAACACTAACAAAGCAGCATTGAGTGAGCCACTCCAATGACTGAGTATCTAATGTAAGGTACCTGAAATTTCCCATTACAAAGAGTATAGTGTCCCTAGGATTTAATGGACAAATCAAATTTTACTAGCCCATTTGAATTCCACATATCCTTTTTCTACTATGTATGGTTCATTTCACATTACCCAATTTTATGCAAAGATAATCTTAAGGGCTGGATAATATTCCAACAAACTTTCTAAATATTTCCTCAACTGGGGAGCATTATATTTTTTTCTAAATTTTAATATTATGGACAAGCTTTGCTCCACATTTGTGCATGTGAGCTTTTAATATGAATGGTGAGCTAATTCTTCAGGATTGCTTTCCAGAAGTGGAATTAATGGATCCAAGGGGTTTTTAAGGCTCTTGATTCCCATTGCCAAAATGCTCTCTAAAAGTGTACTGAGTTGCATACCTGCCAGCAACATACCTTCTCAACACCCTCTGCAGCAGGAAGATGCTACAGACGTCTAAACTTAAGTGGCACTGACCTGCGTCTCTTCTGGGCTTTATTCTGACATGTATTTGGCCTTGCATTGTGTGTTGGGTAAGAGATGAGGGGAGCAACGTGAGGTGTTTCCTCTCCTCAAGCTGCCTTCCACGGTCCTTTTCTGTATAGTCACTTTGCCTAGAAATGGTTTCATTCAACACTTTCCTGTTTTGATGTATGAAGTCATTGAGTTTCTCTGCTTTTTAATCTCCTTAATTCTTTTGATCTGCTGGCTGGTTGAAAACAAAAGGAATAAATAGCTGGCACAGAGGAGGCAATGTATGTTTCAAATGAAGTTTCCTCTTTGTAAAGCTGGGTGAATGCAGGCATGGCCCCCTCTGCCTCTATTCTCAATGGTTCTGTGCACGGCAGCGATGGTATCTGGTTCAATGACCACGTTGTCCAGGCTGCTGGTCAGAATCAAGCTTAGTTCTGAGCCGCTCTTTTGGGCAGTAATTAGAATGTGCTGATCAGAGAATTAAAACAGTGTGCAAATCAAAGAGCAGTTTCCTTTAGAAAGTAGGAGATTAGTTTTCATTTCCTCCTGCCCTCTTCCTATTTCTAACTCCCTAGGAAGCTGAAACATGCTTAGTGCTCATCGCATGCACACACACACACACACACACACACACACACACACACAGAGTAACTATTTGAGGTGATGGATGTTAACTAAACTTGCCTAATCATTTTGCAATATATACATATTTTAAATCATTATGTTGCCATCTTAAACTTATACAATACTGTGTGTCAATTATAGCTCAATAAAATGGAAAAAAAATATGTTTATGCTTTGAAAAGGACACGGGACTTAAAACACACTGCAGCCCTAAAGAAATATACCAAATTATGTAAGCTCCCATCTTGTTCTCAGTTTGTTTTTTAGATTCTACTAAGATCTTTGAAGGCCTTACTAAAAATTTAAAGCCAGGTTATAAGGTAAAAGTCTTCCCTTGAAGCTGCGAACATATAAACTTTGGGACTTGGTTCACCACATGCATTCGTATATTCATTCATTCACTCTTCATTCATTCATGCAAAAGACATTTGTTTTTCATTTTATGCCAGCACCATGCTAGGCAAAAATGATTCATGATTAAACACAATATAAGTTTTGTTTCCAAGAATGTCCAATTCAAGGAAAAGGCAGGACCATTTATGGTTAACTCTAATATAGAAACTTCTAGAAGGACATACAGCTTTAACTCCTGAGACTGAAAACATAATGAAAAACAAAAAAGCAACACAAAAATGTCCAGCATATTACAAACTTCCATGACCATCTCACTGCACATTTGATATGCCAATTTTGTGAATTGTATTTAAAAAATGGCCTTCAACCATTAGTTAATATTTTTTAATATGTACTTTTTTCTTTTCCTTTCTTCTATTTTATTTCCAACAGCAGACCACTAAAATTCTCTGAACCCTATGTTTTTGGAAAAGTGTCACAAAAACATTCAACACATATTCAATTTATTATGAAGTGTCCTGAAGCATCAGGACTTGGTGATCTAGAAATGGGCCCCATTGGTTGTGATAAGTGAAAAGTATCTCTCTTTGACTCACTCTGGTTGGGTTTCATCATGTTGGTCTCTTGGCCTCATTTTTCTGGGGTAGAAAACTGGCTCTAATTGTTGGCCTTGAAAGTGCGCAACAGAATCATCCCCAACCATGGAGATCTTTCTCTATGATATGTAGGCCTGGCCTTGCCAGAATTCTCTCCCACTGAATGTCCCAGCAGGTAAGGACTTCTTGGTCATGTCTGATCCCCTTCTTTAGGCCTTTGCTGTTCCCCTCCCCAAATTCTAGGAATATCCATAAATAAAAAGGAATTTCCCCCCCTTTCAAAAATTAACCATGGTAAGGCTTAGGCAGATTTTACTGAAATGAACTCCCTATGGCACTGACCATTTTTATTCATCACCATATCTTTAAGAGTTAACAGGCTCCTGCAGAGAGTAGATGTTTAATCAGTATTTTGGAATAAGTAATGAGAGGATGCATTAATACATTTTCCTGATTATTGAAAATTTTAAAAAATGGACCTACTTTGCTTTGTGCAGTCCATCAATTTAACGGCATTTTCCGTGTTGACACGGAGACATCACCAGGCAAAGTAGCTGCTCCCGGAGTCCTGAATTTTCTTTCCCATCTCACTTGCATTGATTGAGACCCCAACAGATGTTTGGAAAAACAGGTTTTTTCCTTAGAGTGGCTTCTTTGTTTCAGATATTCTTAGTTATTAATGCTTTTCTTGGTAAAATAATAATAATAATAATTATTATTATTTTAAAGTATAAATTATTTTATAGTATAAATAAAAACCAGACTCTGTATGGAATAAACATTTCTAGCTGCACTGATTTTCTTTCTCCCTTTGACAAAATCAAGCTCTTTCCTGACTTTTACTTTCACCTCTGTAAGTTCCTCTGTTTGGAATATTTCCCTACGTTTTCTTTTTTGCTTGTTTGTTTATTTGCTTTTTCATGATTGGCTTCTTTTGCTTATGCAGCTCTCCACTTCATAGTAATCTTTTCTGAGAAAGTTACTACCTGATCAGGGTAGCTCTCCAGGGCATATCCTTACTTCCTAACTCCATCTTTTTTATAGAAATCATCCACAATAATTTTCTCTCTTGTTTACTAGTGAGTCCCCAGTGCCTAGCACCATGCCTCACACAGAAGAGAAATTCAATAATTATTTGTCGGCTCAATTAACAAATGGATGAATTGGAGCCCATGGGTGCCTCAGTTGGTTAAGCATCTGACTTTGGCTCAGGTCATGATCTCCTGGTTCTTGGTTTTGAGCCCTGCGTTGGGCTCTGCGCTGATAGCTCAGAGCCTGGAGCCTGGAGCCTGCTTCAGATTCTGTCTCATTCTCTCTCTGCTCCTCCCCTGCTCGTGCTCTCTCTCTCTCTCTCTCTTTCAAAAAATAAATAATAAACATTAAAAAAACCCAAATGGACAAACTCAAGAAATATATCAGGTGACCTAAAATATCTCTTCCTACTTTTAGATTTCTTGAAAACCGTGATACACTAGATACTATTAACTTTTCTACTTCAAAGAGGGCAGTCGGGGCAGTGTCCAGACTTCATATTTCATTGGCTTTGTGTGAAAAGCCCAAAGGTAGTGGTCTGTGATCACGGAGAGGAGCTTGCTTACTTATAGGCTGAGAGCTTGAGGAGGTACATGGACTGCTGCCCATTTTGCCAGATGTGAGAACAGTGATTGGTGAAAAATTGCCTTCATTCAGAGGGCTGCACTGATCAGCAAGATTTACTGACTGCCGTTAGGAGTCTGAAGTGGAAATTCCTGCAAACAATAACAGATTGATAATGAAATATTGATCGGGGATGCACATTGCAGGGCAATTCTGTCCATTTCCTCATGGAATGGGGAGCATCCTCAGGCAGTGAGGAGGGTCTGCACTGGCATCATAGCCCCAAGCCTTTCCCTCCTCCGAGGTTGATAGTGATGCTTCTTCAGAGCCATCTGGAACATACACTTATTTCTAATTTTCTCTGGGCCCTTAGGATCTCTGTTTCTTCTCCTTGTTCTCTCATCCTGTCTCCTTAAATATGGCTTTGAAAATTAGGTAGCGTGACTTGGGAAAGGTTTGCACAAAGCAAACTCTGAAATTAATCAATCAGCCTGGCTCAGTGTCAGCGGCTATAGTTCAGGAATGACACGGCCAGCCTGCTCAGCCATTACTTACATCAGAGATCACTTCCTCTGTTTTCCCTCCCACTCGTGCCCACCTGAATCCTGGACAGATGGAACAGTTTTGCAGACAGCAATGCCTTTTGGCTGGAGTGCGAATCAGAGAGTCCTGTTGTTACAAATCCTTTTCCTTTGCCACAGAACAGATAATTTGCAGGTGTCACAAGTAGGGGCTATCACCAACCATCTCCTCCGCTTCTTCATGCTCCTGTAGCTGTGGACACCGGGAAATTTGTTGTCTGAGGATAGAGAAAGATGCACTGCTTCTCAGAAGCCAGTGGGATAAGGAATGAAGTGCACTGGCGGTAAGAGCCACGAGATGTGTCATTGGGACCTGGCGCTGCCTCTTCCTAACTTCGAAACGTCGCATGGTATAATAGAAAAAGCAAGGATTGCATGGTCCTGGTTTAATTTTCAGTTCCATCACTTCCCAGCAGAAACAAGTTTCTTAGCTCTAAGACATAATTTCCTTGGCTCAGAAATAAAATTTTAATCTCTACATTGCAAGGTTTCTTTAAAAAAACATGAGATGACCCATGGCCTATTATTTGGGACCCTTCATTGGGTATCAATTTCCTAATCTGTAAAAGAGGGAGGGCTGGCCTACTAGTACCTTCTATATCCTACCTGAATGTAGAAGGTACTTCCTCATCTTACAGAATCAGTGAGAGGATTATGTCAGAATATAAACATGTGTGCTAGCCCTAAGAAGTTGTGCCTGCACAAAAGGTAGTGACTGGTTCCCCAGGTGGCTTCTACAGATGAGAAACTGGCCATGATACTGGTGACCTAGACAAAGAGTATCACATTGGCGAAGTGGATCAACCATGGGAACCAAGCTGAACACCAGATATAAATTAAACTAGAATCCCTTCTGAGTTGAGAAAATCTGGGTACATGACTCATAGGGCTACATCTCCACAAAGCTCAAAAATGAATGGGCTTGGAGGCATGGTGGGTAGTATAAAAGGCAGGGCTGAAAGGGAGACAGATTCTAAAAAGTTTCATGGGGATTAGGCTAGTTCAATAGAAAGGTTTAGCAGTACCCATCATTAAGTAAAATTAGTTCCAGTCTGAGTTAAGCCAATCCAAGGGTCCCATACGTCCTCTGTTGGAAGCATATGTTCTCCTAATTCCCTGAAGTCCATGGGGCTGTATTACAGACATGCTCTGTTATAAAGGCTGTTGATGCACTTCCTAAGATCCTCCCCAAACCTTTGACATTTCCACCTAACTTGACAATTTTAACTTCTTTTTTTTAATTTTTTTATTTTTGGTAGGATGTAATAGATCACAACAGACAAATATCCCTACTACAATGAATAGAAGGGTCATTCCAAAAAAAAGGGTGTCTATTTTGCAATAGATATATTGCAAAAATATTTTAAATAGAGAGCTAGGAAAGCAACACAGGCCAGATAAACTAAAATTCAAGAGAGGGAAGAGCTCTACCTAGCTAACCTGAAGACCACCAGCTATATACTTCCCCTGGGTCATTTTCTGATATCAAGTGTGGGCCAGATTGGGATAAAAAGACAGTATTAGCAGAAAAGAAACCAGTTGGGAGTCTTGGTGCCTGCACAGGGCTAGATTAATGGATTGAAAGCTAGATGAGTCTTAAAGCGTGATTAGTTTTCTTCATGGATAAGTCATTGAATTTTATATATATATAATATATATATTATATATATATATTATATATATGTATAATTTGTATAATTTATTTTATAATTTATATTATATATATAATTTATATATATAATATATATATATTGAAAAAAATGTAAAATATGTATATTTAAGGTCTCGGTGGGGGGGAGGAGAAAAAGAATAGAGAATGGATCCGAATAATATTTGAAGAGACAATAACCAAGAATTTTTCAAAATGATCAAAGTTGTCAACACAGACTAAAGAAGATCAACAAACCCAAGCAAGATAAGCAGAAGGAATACCATACTGATAGTATTTTCAATAAATAGTCTGCAACAATTCAATATGCATATGGAAAAAGTAATGAAACTTGACCCTTACATTATGCAATACAGGAATTTTAGAATCAAACTTGTCAAAATAAATTATAAATCCAGATATTGAGGACAACATAGAAGACTCTGTCTGTATGTGTGTGTGAGTAGGGAAAGATGTCTTAAGCCAAACGTCTTAAGCCATAAATAAATAACTGATTGACCTCAATGATATTAAGAACTTCTACCGAAAGACATCATTGAGAGAGTGAAAAAGAGAGCTGTAAACTGGGAGAAAATATTTGCACTGCATATATTTCACCAAAGAATAAAAAAATATTCAGAGTGATATCAGAAAAACAGCCAAATAAGAAATCTCTCACATGTGTCTCTCCCTCAACAATAACAATTGCATCCATCCATGGACAAAATGCTTTCATGGGAGCCCTGGGATCCAGGTAAGAGATTGTAAAACCTCGCAGCAGTGCAGAACTGAGGAGAGTCATTTTGAGAAAACATGCTCACAGCCAGGTGGCTGACTTACCAACCATGGTCCAGATGACAGAAAGCTAAATAGCTCTGTACCCCTAAGAATTTAACTACAGTCACCATTTGGTTTTGAATACAGACCAGCACCATATGCCAAGGGACCTGGGGTGAGTCACAGCCACCCATGCATTAGGTAGTTAACATAGACTTTCAGTCAAAACTCATCCCAAGAGATAAAGAAGGTCACTAGATAGTGATGAAGAGGTCAATAAATCAAGAGCATATAACAGTGTAATTATATATACACCCAACATTATAACACACAGATATTTAAAGCAATTTCTTTTCAAGTTTATTTATTTTGAGAGAGAGAGAGAGAGAGAGAGAGAGAGAGAGAGAGCAAGGAGAGGGACAGAGAGAGGAGAGAGAGAATGCCAAGCAGTCTCCACGCTGTCAGCACAGAGCCCACCACAGGGCTCAATCTCCTGAACCATGTGATCATGACCTGAGCTGAAATCAAGAGTCAGATGCTTACTGACTGAGCCACCCAGGTGCCCCTAAAGTAGATAACAACAGAACTGAAGGGAGAGATAGAAAGCAATGTAACAGTAGTAAAGGACTTCAATATTCCACTTTCAATGTTGGATAGTTCACGGATACAGAAAATTCATAAGGATACAGCATGCCTGAATAACAATACAGAGCAAATGGTCTTAATAGACATATATACTACAGCCAACAGCATTAAAATACACATTTTTCTCAAGTACACATGGAGCATTCTCTAGGATAGACCATAGGCTGGGCCACAAAGCAAACTTTAACACATTTAAGAAGATTAAAGTCATATCTAGTATCTTTTCTAACCATAATGGTAAAAACCTAGAAATCAATAACAGGAGGAGAACTGAACAATTCACAAACATGTGGATATCAAACAACACACTCCTCAACAACCAGTGGGTCAAAGAAGCAATCAAAAGGGAAGTCAGAAAGTATCTTGAGACAAAATGAAAATAAAAACCCAACATAACAAATCTTATGGGATGTAGAAAAGCAGTGCTAAGAGGGACTTTTATAGCTAAATGCTTACATTAAGAAAAAAGAAAGATTTCACAACAACAACTTAGTTTTACACCTGAAGGAATTAGAAAAAGAAAAACTAAGTCCAAAGTCAGTAGAAGGAAAGAGATAACAAAGACCAGGACAGAAATAAAAGAGAGACCACAAAGACATGTTTAAAAAGCAACAAATATTGGAGCTCCTGGGTGCCTAAATTGGTTGAGCCTCCAACTTTTGATATCAGCTCAGGTTATGATCCCAGGGTCATGGGATCAAGCCCTGTGTCCAGCTCTGCACTGTGTGTGGAGCCTGCTGAAGATTCTCTCTCTCTCTCCCTTTGCCCCCCTCTCCTGCCCGTGCTCTCTCTCAAATAAATAAATAAATAAATGAAAATAATGGTTGTTTTAAGGTGAGCAAAACTAACAAAGATGTAGCTAGAGTAACCAAGATAAAAAGGGAAGACTCAAACAAAATTATAAATAAAAGAAGAAACATTATAGGAGACACCACAAAAGTACAAAGGATCACAAGAGACCAAATTATATGCAGGTGATTAGGATGACCTAGAAGAAATTGATAAATTCTTAGAAACATACAACTTACCAAGACTGAATCAGGAAGAAAAAGAAAATCTGAACTGACCAAAAATACACAGAAATTTAAGCAGTAGTTAAAAAAAATGTCTCCCAACAATGAAAATCCCAGACCACATCATTTCACTGATAATTCTGCCAAATATTTAAAGAAGAGATCATGCCAATCCTTCTGAAATTTTTCCACAAAATCAAAGAAGATAGAGTACCTCCAAACTAATTTTATGAGTCCAGAGTTGCCCTTATACCAAATCCAGAAGAGAAAACTATGGGCCAATATCCCTGATGAATACACATGCAACCATTCTCAGCAAAATTCTAGCAATCCGAATTCAACTGCACATGAAAATGATCATACACCACGATCAACTGGGACTTATCCCTAAGATGGTAGAAGGGGTGCACAAATCAATAAACATGAACACCACATTGAGAGAACAAAGGAAAAAGTCATATTATCCTCTCAATAAATGTAGAAAAAGCACTTGGCAAAATTTAACACCATTTTATGATAAAAGCTCTCAACAGATAGAAGGAATATACCTCAATTTAATAAAGGCTATGTCTGACATACCCACTACTAACACCATACTCAGTGGCAAAAAGCTGAAAACTTCCCCTCTAAAATCAGGAACAAGACAAGGGTGCCTGCTCTCACCACTCTCATTTCATGTAAAACTAGAAGTCGTAGCTAAGCCACTGTACAAGAAAGAAAATTTAAAGGCATTCCAATCAAAAAAGAGAAAGCAATACTGTCTCTGTTTGCAGATAACAAAACATCATATATAAAACTCTAAAGACTCCCCCAAAAAATGTTAAAGCTCACGAATGAATTCAGTAAAGTTGCAGGATGCAAAATCAACATACAGAAATCAATAGTATTTCTATACACTAACAACAAAATATCTGATATAGAAATAAAAAAACACAATTCCATTTACAATAGCATCAAAATAATAAAATCATTAGGAATACATTTGACCAAGGGGTGAAAGATGTTTACATTAAAACAATAAAATACTGATGAAAGAAACTGAGGAAAACACAAGTAAATGGAAACATACCCCATGTTCATGGAATGGAAGAATTAATATTGTTGAAATGTCCATGCTATCTAAAACCATCTACAGATTCGGTGCAATCCATAACAAAAACCAGTGGCATTTTTTACAGAAATGGAAAAAGCAATCCTAAAATTTGTATGGATTGACAACAAACCCTGAAGAGTTAAAGCAAATGTGAGAAATAAGAATAAAACTGTAGGTGTCATACTTCCTGATTTCAAACTATACTACAAAGTTATAGTAACTAAAACAATATGGTCCTGGCATAAAAACAGGCACAGAGATGAATGGAATAGAATTGAGATCCTAGAAATTAACCCACACATATACAGGCGATGAATATTTGACAAGAAAACCAACAATACTCGGGGGAAAGAAGAGTTTTTTCAATAAATGGTGCTGGGAAAACTGGAGATTCATATGCAAAAGAATCAAATTGCAACCTTATCTGACACCACTCACAGAAGTTAACTTGAAATGAATTAAGACTTAAATGTAAGGCCTGATTACAGTAAAATCTTAGAAGAAGACACAGGGGAAAATCTTCTTGACATTGGTCTTGGCAACGATTTGTTGAATATGACAGCGAAACCACAAGCCACAAAAGAAAAAATTAGACAAGAGTGACTTTGTCAAATTAAAAAAAAGTTCTGCACAGCTGAAGAACAAATGAACAAAATGAAAAGGCAACTTTGAAATGGGAGAAAATATTTGCAAACCATACACCATCTGATAAGGGGATGATATGAAAACTATGTGTAAGGAACTCATATAATTCAGTAGCAAAACCGCGAACAACCCAATTTAGAAATGGGCAGGGGATCTGAATAGACCTTTTAGCAGAGAAGGGCATACAAATCACCACCAGGTACATGAAAAGATGCTGAGCAATACTAAGCATCAGGGGGGTGCAAATGAAAACCACAATGAGAAGTTACTTCACACCTGTTAGAACGGCTATTATCAAAAAGATAAGAGATAAATGTTGGTGAGAGTGTTCCAAAGCAACCAATTAGAAGGACCTAGATACACGTGTCAGTCGACCTTCTGCTTGGGTCAGCATAAATCAAATAAGTATACGTCATGCTAAAAACAATGATTCGAGTCTTTCTCGGGAAGTCGACCTCTGGTCAAAGGCGGTCTCTGTAGACTTGCAGTATGACATGAAAGGCTACTGCTTGGGGATGCTATACAAAGGCAGCTTTAATATTTCATGCAAGACTTAAACACCAAAAAAATAAACATTTGTGATATTGGAAATTCGCACTGGTTTGGGAGTCAGGACACTTGTGGTCTAAATTTCACTTTGATATGAAAACCAACTACACAATCTTCAATGATTTCTACTTTCTTTGAGTCTAAGATTGCTTTCTTATAAAATGCAGAAGTCCATTTTTTTCACTTTTCTAAACAGCAGAATTGTTTTTCCAAATGATTTTTTTCATATAAAAATACAGATCTCAGATCTGTTCCGGTTGGTGGTTAGGTGGTGTTATGGCCTAAACACTGTCCTCCAGTCTCCCATTTTGTCCTTCCAACTATGCAAAGAAGACGGCTGAAAACCCACGGGAAATAGATAACACTCAGCTCTGGGGTTCGAGGATGAAAGAGAAATCTCAAAGGCTTCACCAAGATAGGCTCGCTTATCACTTTGAATTTTAGTCAGATTTCGTTTTAGCTGGTGTGCTCGGAAGAGGCAATATTATTCCTTTTCATGTTCATAGAGATCCCTGGCTGCAGTGTGCCTGCTACCCTATGCTTCACAAGACACAGTGCACAGAAAAAAGATGCCTATAATGGAAGGCAAAATTGGCCTTAGAAGTCCATTTTCCTACCCTCTCTCTTCCTTCCACTTTCTCTTCTTAAACTTTATGCATCACCCCTTCACCACGCCCTTGGCCCCTCAATCAGAGCCCTTTGGATCAGTGTGTCCTCCCTCTCAAGAATCTAATTATTGTTGGGATATAAAGACCTTGTTAACAATGTTAACTCTGACATCAGGAATAATAATAAGAAAAAAATATATATAGAATGGCGTAATGGAAGGGACTTTGAAGGCAATCATCTTGGAACTTGGCTTTGCTGTGTGGTCTTGGCAATGACAATATAATTCTCCAAGCGATTTTCATCATTTGCAAAATGGGAATAATAAACTTGTAGAATGCTACATGGAGTAAAGTTAGCATATAGGGAGTACTTATATACTTGGCACATAGCCTGCATTACAAAAATGATAATAGATTGAACAAACTTGTACTAATTTGTGCTTTTAGACCATCTCAAACTTTCCATGGTACCTTTATGTTAGAAAGAACATTGGACTATCTGAGTCATGGCTTTCTGACAGAAGGTAAAATAGCTTTATGGGAACTGGGAGTTTGCCAGTAGACCCCTTAAATCTTAAGAACACCTCAGTTTTGGGGATTGCCAGAGAAGAACAACTTATAAATGCCAGCGTGTCATCTGGCAGCTTTGCCAAAAGCTCCAATGAAAGACATGACTCGGAAAGTAAACTTCAAGGGCAATGCCAACTTCTGTGATTCCTGTCATTCTTTTAAATTTGCCCCAATTACAGTATTAAAGGCACGTGGTGGCATAGATTACTCTCACCTGCAGAATTATTCTTCAGGGATTCTTAGAAACCATGACTAATTCCTGCTCCTTAGGATCTGGCAAGAGTGAAGTCATTCAATACAGATTATATTTCCTCGACCTCATCCTTCCTTTGCCCCTGAGGTGAACCAAAGGAAGCAGCACAAGTTCATGGTTGCCCCTGCCAGGTAACTAGAGTCAGACAGTTGCAGACTAAAGGCTCTGCAATGAGAATGTGAGCAAAATGTGAGCAACTGTTATTAGCCTCAGTTTCCATATAAGTAAAATGGGGATAATAATGTTGTTTTCTGCCTAAAGTTAACTCTAAAGATTAAACAAGTAATTTCATTGGCACATGGAAATGGCTCACCAAATATCAGTAGTTAATTTTCAAAGAGAGATTAGTGGCCTAAAATCTGGCTACATGGGATATACTCTTGATTTTTCATACAGCAGGTAAGGTTACTCTTTTTCATTTTGGTATTTTTGCCTTTCAAACAAAAAAAGATGGAAGTTTGGATTACATGATCTCAGACATAATTTTCTAATTTTAAGATTTTGAATTCATCATAACCGAAGATGCCTCCATGTTATAGAAAAAAAAGTTCTTCAAGATCTCTGCTCTACTCTCAATCTTGTCTTTTCAGATAGGAATAGGATAGGACCTCAGGGAATGGAAGATATATATGCTAAATATAGTGCCTTGATAAATCAATTTGCTAGTCAAGAAACACATCTGTATCATTCAATACACAAATATGACCCGGGGAGGTAAACCACTTACCTAACTAGTCATAATGTTTGATAAAGAAGGGGATGTAAAGATTATTTCTTGAGAAAGAAGGGGTCTCCAACTAGAAAACTGGAAGCAATCATCTTGAAAGATGAGACAGTGAATGAGTCATATGGACAAGTCAAAGGCTTAAGGAAAAAAAAAAGGAATCGCATCAGTGCTACTGATAGAAACCTACAGATGTGTCAGGGACAATATAGGTAATCTTTGAGAAGTCAGGGAGAATGGAGATTATGTCAAAAGACTAAAGAAATGGATGGCAGAGAAGAAAATTAGTAGGCAGTAAGGACCTAGTGCATAGCAGGTATTTTCATGGGCTTGATTTCAGAACAATCCATTTTTAGTAGGAGGAATCTAAAGATCAATGAGATTATGTGACTTGCCTAAAGGAATACAGCTAGTAAGTGGCTGAACTAGAATTTTAACTCAGGCCTGTCTACCGATACAACCCAGGAACTTTCATTAATCTCTTATTCATACATACATACATTCATACATCCTTCCTCCAATCATTCAAAAGCAGCAGGCAATGAGATTAAGGGGGTGACCCAGGCAGGCACTATCCCAGCATGCCTGGAGCTTGGTGTCTGGTAGAAACGAGGGCCAAAATCAAATAAATAAATGTGAATAAGGATGGCAAATTCTACTTTAATAAATTTAGCTTATAATTATAAACTTATAAATGTACTTTATAATTTAATAAATTTATTTATAAATATTTATGGTAAATTCTACAAAGGAAACAAGCAGGATGTTGAGATGAGGCATAAAGGGGGTTGTAAGTGGGATTTGCTTTAGAAGGGGGATCACAGGTGACCTCTTGAAGGAGGAAAGATCAATGCTGAAAGCTGAATCCTGAAAATGAACCAGCCATGTAAAGGGCAGGGAGAAGAACAGGAGTCCCATGCCTTCTCACTACAAAGCAAGGAACAAGGAAGTCAAGGTCAACTGCATTAAAATTCTACATTGTGTTATGATGAAGGTAGCTTGAGCGCATTTACAAAAGATTCCATAAAACTATATAGGTGTCCAGATAGGGAATTGTGCCAAATTCAGTTCCTGTTTTCTTTCTGTTGTTTGTATGTTTGTTCACTCCATCTTATTTTAA
Organism: Acinonyx jubatus; assembly: GCF_027475565.1. Taxonomy (NCBI): domain Eukaryota; kingdom Metazoa; phylum Chordata; class Mammalia; order Carnivora; family Felidae; genus Acinonyx; species Acinonyx jubatus. Next base: position 8,200,971 of record NC_069386.1, on the reverse strand, counting down.
TTCATTCTCTTTTTTCCTTCCAGTTTAGTTATGTTATTGAAAAATAAAAAGAATGCTAAATCTATTGTAGCTTCATGAATACACTGGACATAATCTCTCATGACATACTTGCAAAAAAAACCATGATTTAATTGAGACAAAGATGTGGTAATACTTCTGTTACAATTGAACTGGTTAAGCATCCATGGTGAAATGTATTGATGGCTCTGGAGGTGGAGGAAAAGTTCTCTGGAGCAGAGCTGTGGGATTCGACCTGTTTCGTTGAACACTGGCATCCAAGAGTTGCATACAGTCACATAAAGTATGTGTCATGAATTACTATCAGATGACTAGATGACAGTGGTGGCCGAAATAAAATGCAAAATGTCTTAGAGCTGTTACACTGTATGTAAACAAACATAAAACTTAAACAGAAAATGAGACGATTCTTATATTCACATTAAACATGATTGATTTGGGGCACCTGGGTGGCTCAGTCAGGTAAGTGTCTGACTTCAGCTCAGGTCATGATCTCACAGTTTGAGTTCGAGCTGCATGTTGGTCTCTGCACTGACATCTCAGAGCCTGAAGCCTGCCTCCCATTCTGTGTCTCCCTCTCTGTCTCTGTCCTTCCCACACTTGTGCTCTGTTTCTCTATCAAAAGTAAATAAGTAAAAATTAAAAAAAATAAAATAAAAAATAAACCTGATTGATTTTACAAATGCAGATGTAGGGAGATTGGTTGACGGCAGGTCATGTGAGCTCTACAATCCAAGGTGTCAGAAGCTTAAGCAAGTCAACTGTGCCATAAGACTACAAAGTGACATCTTGACTCATGAGATCCCTGCAGTGGGCACTGTTGGAGGCATCTACTCCACTGTGTTCAATTCTGAACACCTCCCTTTAAGAGCAATGTGGAAAAAATAGAAATTGTCAGCCATTCAGCTATTCAGTTATATTAATGCCATTTCTGTTTAGGACCTATATACCACTGTTCTTTTAATTATAATATTCTGCTTTCTTTTTTTTTTTATGCTTATTTATTTTTGAGAAAGAGAGAGAGACAGAGCACAAGTTGGGGAGGGGCAGAGAGAGAGGGAGACACAGAATCCAAAGAAGACTCCAGGCTCTGAGCTATCTGCACAGAGCCCAACATGGGCTCAAACTCACAAGCCGTGGATTATGACCTGAGCCAAAGTGAGACGCTTAACTGACTGAGCCACCCAGGAGCCCCTAACATTCTGCTTTCTGAACTTGGTATGGCTGGATCCCTTTTTGGAATTTAAACTTAAATGTAAATGAGACTTGCTCAGAGCACTTCTTTAGCTACATTATCAAAAATTAACCACTTAGGGGTGCCCGGGTTGCTCAGTCAGTTAAGCACTCTATTCTTGGTTTTGGCTCAGATCATGATCTCAGTATGTGGGTTCAAGCCCTGCCTCTGGCTCTGCACTGACCGTGTGAAGTCTCCTTGGGATTCTCTCTCTCTCTCTCTCTCTCTCTCTCTCTCTCTCTCTCTCTCTCCCTCTGTCTCATTCTGCCCCTCACCTCCTTGTTCTCTCTCTCTGTCTCTCAAAATAAATAAATCAACTTGAAAAAAATTAACCACCTAATTCCCCCCACCCCACAAGTCACCTTCTTTCATTTTATTTTCCTCATTTTCCAATTACTTCTCTGAAATTATCTTCTTTATCTATGTGTTGCAGTGTTTGAAAAGGAAGAATTTCTAATTTCCACTAGAAGTGGAAGGATGCTACCACAGAGAAGGGCTCAAAGTAAATTTGTTTTGAAAATGAACCATGTAGAGAGCAAGTGAAGAAAAATGTTAACTTTTTGTTTATGCATTTATTTATTTTTTTCAACTTATCTTCAAGTTAATTAACATACAGTGTAGTCTTGGCTTCAGGACTAGAACCCAGTGACTCATCTCTTACACATGACACCCAGTGCTCATCCCAACAAGTGCCCTCCTTAACTTTCCATTGGACTAAAAGGCTGTAGCAGAGTTGGCTGCAAATATATGAAGAACCATCATGAGAAATAAAAGGAACTGGGGCATAGGAGTTACACCAGAGAACATGTAAGATCATTAAGTAAAAAAATTAACATTCAGTGTCATATTAGTTTCAGGTATCCAGTATAGAGATTCAACAATTCCATACATTTCTCAGTGCTCCTCAAGGTACGTGTACTCTTAATCCCTTTTATCTGCCAACCCCCCACCTCTCCTCTGGCAACCACCAGTTTGTTCTCTGTATTTAAGAACTTGTTTTTTCGTTTATCTCTTTTTACTCTGTTGGTTTGTTTTGTGTCTTAAATTCTACATATAAGTGAAACACACACACACACACACACACACACACACACACACACACAAACGCACACACAGAAATAAAAAATTAAACCATGGGCAGAGGCCCTGCATAGACCTTTTTCCAAAGAAGACATACCGATGGCCCAAAGACATATGAAAAGATGCTCAACATCACTAATAATCATGGAAATGCAAATTAAAACCACAATGAGGTATCACCTTACACATGTCAGAATGGCTAAAATCAAAAACACCAGAAATAATAACAAGTATTGGTGAGGATGTGGTGAAAAAGGAACCCTTGTGCACTATCGGTGGGAATGCAAAGTGTAGCCACTTTAGAATAGGATATGGAGGTTCCTCAAAAAGTTAGAAATAGAATTACCATGTGATCCAGTAATTCCACTACTGGGTATTTACCGAAATGAAATGAAGCCATTAACTCAAAATGATATATGCGCCCTATGCTTATTGCAGCATTATTTATAGTAGCCAAGATATGGAAGCAATCCAAGTGTCCATCAATAGATGAATGGATAAAGAAAAGTGACATTTGTGTGTGTGTGTGTGTGTGTGTGTGTATAATATATATATATATAAAATGATAGATTATCACTCAGCTCTAAAAAGAATGAGATCTTACCATTTGCAACAATACAGATGGACCTAAAGGGTTTAATGTTAAGGAAAATAAGTCAGTTAGAGAAAGATAAATACCATATGGTCAGTAAGTAGAATTTAAGGAGTATCATTTTGTCTCAGAATTAAGAGGAGCTTCCTGCTTCATGTTGTCTACAGCAGTATAAGTAGCATAAAGTTGTGAGAGTCACATTCTATTCAAACAAGCAGACAATGTGCAGTTGTGCGTTGGAGAAATCTCACAACACAGCCTTGTATAGATGGGAAACTGAACTAAATGATGTCTAAAGTCATCTTTAGTAGGAATCATTTCTACATCTGTAACACCAGTAAATATCCAGAGAAGCTTTTGCTTCATTCTAACATTGAACCAGGGAGGAATTCCAACTGTGGAGAGAAGCTTACAGCAAAGCTTAGACCTGAGAAAAGCTCCATTCACTCATATTTATTATTCTCTTATGTTCCTACTTTCACAAGGATACAGGGTAAAGAAAACCAACCAACCAACCAAACAAACAAACAAACAAAAACTCAACCCAGAATGGGTGAAGAAGGGAGCCTCATTTATAAAATCAGGATTCCAACATTCTGTTGAGCAAAGGTCCTAATTATTAATTAATAAGACAATTTCCCTAAGACATTATTTACCAGATTGGCTGTGTTAATGAGGATGTTTTGCATCTAATTTAATGCACTGCAATGAGGATTTTCATCACAAAAAGGACAAACCTTCCCTGTATAATCAAAGCCCTTGTTAGCAGCAAACCTCTGTAAATAATTCCTCATTCCTAAATGGAAGCCACATGCAGCACACAATCTCTCCCAGGGGAAGGGGAGACTTTCAAGTGTGCATTTAATGTGAGACACACCCTCAGAAAATGCTCTGAAGATTCTGTATGTCCATCTTCCGGTGATTTCCAAGGTCTGCATAGCAGAGCTCACCACTGGGTAGCCACCGACCTGAACTGACCCCAGCAGGCTACTCTTTTGTTGGCATACAAACTTGTATTCTGGTGTTTCCAGATCACTCTCAATTGAATATTTCTCCAAGTAACACTCCACACCACTTCCCCTACTCAGCATTGAAATCCTGCTACGAGCGCCATTATTCTCACCCAAGTGTTTCCAAACCTCGGGGTCTACCCTGAGGCATCAATTTCCACCCCCATTTATCTCCAATCTGTTGGCAAGTCACTTGCATTTGACATTAATCTCTCAGTGCAGGAGGCTTCCAGAACTCAACTGCTTTGTTTCTGACCACTATAATCCCATCAGAAAGACATACTCAAGAATGTGATTGAAAATCATTAAATTGGAAGACTAATTGGAGTTTCTCTTCTCTTCGACTCACCTTCCTTTGGAGCATGCAAGTAATCCTTCACTTACAATATCCTTTCTAGGGGCGCCTGGGTGGCTCAGTAGGTTGAGCGTCTGACTTTGGCTCAGGTCATGATCTCACCGTTCGTGAGTTCCAGCCCCGCGTCGGGCTCTGTGCTGACAGCTCGGAGCCTGGAGCCTGCTTCGGATTCTGTGTCTCCCTCTCTCTGACCCTCCCCTGTTCATGCTCTGTCTCTCTCTGTCTCAAAAATAAATAAACGTTAAAAAAAATTTTTTTAAATATCCTTTCTTGGGCTCAGCTGGGATGTCTCTTTGGCTCTCTCAATCTTTCACCCCAACTTTAAGATGATACCTTAAAACTTTATTTTAGCAAATGACTTTTTTTTCTTTCCCTTGTTCTAAAACAAAGCCTTCTTCTAGAGTCTCCTTTCTACTCCCTCTTATCCAAAGTGAAAACTACCACAATATTACAAGAAATGTACTATTATTTCCCTTGGGCATGGCAAAGGACTGCTTTACACTGTAGACAAGAGGGGCAGTGTATGGTAAAGGGGGTAGACTCTAAAGTCATATGCACCTAAGTTCAAATTCCAGCTCAGCTGCTTACCTGCTGTGAGGACTTGGCCAAGTTACTCCACTTCATAAAGCATCAACACCCTCAACTGCAAAAGTAGGATAGTAATACGCCTGCCTGGCAGAGTGGTTGAGGACAATCCATGAAATCGTGAATGCAAAGCATTGAGTAACACATGCCTGATGCATAATAAGTACTCAGTAATAACTAGCTATTATTTATTTACCACAAATAATATCATTATAACGTTAGCAGCAGAGCAAAGAGGCTGACATCAATTTCTAGTGTTGTATGGTGGGGTTGCTGTAAATCCAGAGATGTTGAGACAGCATCCACATTATCCTTTTCATTGTAACTCCACCAGCATACCTAATTCATCATGGTCTCACCTGGACCACAGCCTTCTAACATGGGTTCCATTTCAATCTTTTCCAATGTATCATTTAACTCAATTTTTCAACACTGCTACAACTATCTTCAACACTGCAACAACTATCTTACAAAAGGCATCTTTGCTTATTTTATTTTTCCATTTGTGATAGTTTCTAAGGTCTTACCAAATATCACTGGATGCTGCTTAGCATAACATTTGGGGTTCTCTATAGTCTAGCCCCAAGCGATCGCCTCACACCTTCATTATAAGGCTAGAGAACCAATATAAAGATGCAGCGAGTGTTGGTGGCATAGATAGGAAGTCATGGAGAAAAGCAAGGGTATTCCACTTGGGGCTGGTAGATTTGTTCTGCATGTCTTTCCTCCATTGGATCAGGACAACTACTAATGAGGAAAGGGGCACTTCTATCGACATCACTTTGCTTCACTTTCTACAAGTTAAAAATAACAACTAAAAAGAGATCCCAGCCACCGTTTCCCATTTATATGTCCTAAATATTTCACTTGACAAATGCTACGACATGCAAAAAATAGAATGTACATTAGTAGCATCCTATTGAGAAAGGCTTTGAAATTTGCTATGACAGAGTTTATCTTTTCCCTCAGTGCTGAGTGTCACAGATTTTTTTTTCCCATACCTACCTATTATGTCACAAGTCCCCTGCTTTCTTAATGACCACAGGCAATTCTTGGAAGGGATTTAGGTTGTGCTGACCTGTAATAATAATGTACTAAAGAATTGAGTGATGGTGGTCCTCAGTGTCCAGGGGGACCTGGTGTCGGGCTAGCAAGCATCCCCCTTCTTTCTTCCTGAGATGCTGTTCTAATAAACAACAAAGCCTTGCTCAAGTCTGGAGCCTCAGAAGATGAGGGACTAGAAGGCTAAGTAAGGACAGTATTCTCTCCACTTGACCACTTGTATGATGCCTTGTTTTTTATCCAGTGTGTGTCTGTTGAAAACTTCCTGTGTATTCACTACTACACAAGACTGTACTGCACTGGGGGTGCCTGGGTAGTTCAGTCAGTTAAGCGTCCAACTTCGTCCCAGGTCATGATCTCATGATTCATGAGTTAAAGCCCCGTGTTGGGCTCGCTGCTCTCAACACAGAGCCCAGTTCAGACTTCTGTACTCCTCTCTCTCTCTCTCTCTCTCTCTCTCTCTCTCTCTCTCTCTCTCCCCCTCTCTCTCTGCCCCCTTCCACTCTCTCGCTCTCTCAAAAATAAATAAACATTAAAACAAAGACTGGACTGTACTGGACAGGGCGTCAAGATAAGGTGATTTTATTAGGCTAGTTAGAACCTTCAGCACTACCCTAGTTTTTACTGAGAACATGAAACTACCTCCCATCACTAAAATTATCTATATGAGGAAACATGGTCTTTTCCGGAATCAAGCAGTGTGTCCTCCACCCCCACGGAATTATTTTAATTATACCCTCAGGGCCCATTCCTTCTCTTCTCCACATAGACAGTGAAACATTGTAGAAACATTGACAGATATTCTGTAAACTGATCTGGATAAGGCGATGCAGACCTCCACTTGCAGAGACTGATAAATGACAGAGGCTAGAAAAGAAGTGCAGATGCAGAGGAACAGGGGAGACCCAAGTATAAGGATAAGATAAACCTCCATCTCTGAAGAAAAAAATTGCAAGGACCAGGAACCTTCACTGCAGATGAGTCTCTCTTATTGCCCTCCAGGGGAGCTCACTGGCCACCAGCATTCAACCCATCACTCACAAAATACCCACTCTGAAATGATGACCATCCGTGCCCCTGCAGAGTCTATCCAGCTGCTAACAGCAACTAACTCTCCTTCCAGGCATAAGCAAAAATACGGTGGTCTAAACAAATGTGAGTCCCCACCCGTCCACCCAGAAAAATAAAATGGGTCTTAAATACCTTCTTCCAAGCCGGCAACACCAAAGAAAGTGCACAATTTACCTCAAAACCAAGACAGAAGTGACTGAATGAGCCTACATTTTTCTGCTAAACAAGAAGGTTAGAGGAATATACCACCAAGTTACATATAAATTAATTCCAGGTCACAGTTAATTATGGTGATGGTGTAGGTATTCCTCAATGTCATGGGGAAATACTGCTTCAAATGAGCCAATCCACTCAGTATCCAGTGCACAAAGAGCATAGTTGTCCTGTTGAGGAAGGAAGTCTAACTTCCTGTTTGTCTCTCAGCCCCAGGTAACCAAGTCTTCTAGAGGCATAGCATGTGGGTGTTTCTTCCCATCGTCACAGCTACAGAAAACATCCTCCCTGGGACTTATTTGGAATAGGAAAAAATTCAAATTCAGCCTCCTCAACTGAATGGAAACTGATCCATCAGAATCAGATGTACACCTGAACTGAGGGCAAGGTTGTAAATCACCCTGCCTTGTGGCAACAGGGAGCCATCTATGTGAAGATTCATGGGGAAACAAAAGAAGTGATACAACTACTCTGGCCATTCTCTATAGGCTGCAACTCTTTTCATTCTCCTCCATCTAACCTTCACATTAAGCCACATAAAGGAGGAGTTTTCTGCTGTCCATTGGACACATGAAAAAACTGAGGTACCCAAAGAAGAAATTAGTGGTCTGCTTTGACCTGTTTCCTAAAGCAAGTCAGTGACATAGCTTCACTCTGGATCCCTGCCTGGAAATGACTTCACCAAGTTGGTATAAATGGTGGTCTATGGGTCAACTACAAATACATAATGGAAATTAGAGTGGGAAAAACCTTGAGGAAGATAACTCTGCCAGCCTCCTGACCCCAAGAAAATGAAGTTTTACTCTACCCATATGAAGTCCAAAAAGGTTAAATGATCACACAGTTATTATGTAGTAGGAAGTAGGATGGGAACACAATTAGTCTTGATCTCCTTCTTCTTCTTAAGCTCTCTTTTGACCATTTCAGACAAAAATGGACAGAAATCACTAATTCTGACATGTGTACATTTTACTGGGCTATGTGAGAGAAGAGGATTGAAGTTCGGCCTGATAATGAAGAAAGTGAGGAGTCAAGAGCGGAAGCAATAAATGGATGCTGAGGTAACAAACTCCTTGCAATAAAAACAGATTAGCGGCAGCCGAGGAGGAACTTGTTAGGGGGAAAAAAACAACAGATAAAATGAGATTAAGTCTGAGAATGTATAAGAAAACAGCACAAAGGCAGACTTTTCAATGAAATTTTATCTTTCACCTTTGTGAGAAGTAGCAAATTCTAGGAGCAACATTACAATGAGAGAGGTGAGTCAGAGAGTTGCTGTTGACTGTCATAGAACGAATGGAGTGTTCCCATCATGAAGAGTGACATGGAATCCACGTTGATTGACCACATTTTCTCTTTTCAGAGTAGCCCAGAGTTGGAGTGCTGGTGTTTTCCACCTGCGTGCCACCTTATCTATATTAAATGCAAGTTCTTGCTAATGGGATAATAATAATTTCTTATATTCATCACGACACTGTAGAATTTCTTAAAAATGTCATTCAAATTATAAAATTGAATGAGGTTGGTGAATATTTCAATTTCATTAGAAAATATTCAATTGTATTAGAAAAAGTCTGGTCACACAATTAATTAATATGGCAATTACTTTAACAACTTTTATCAAATGTCTACCATGTGTCAGGCACTGTTACAGGTGGTGAGGATATAGCAGTTGAACAATGCCAACCCCATTTCTCCTCTCTCCTTAGGCTCCAGTATAGGAAGCAGACAAGTAACCAATCAGTAACTATTTGTGGTGTGGATTAGTCTCAACAACGTGGGATTGAAATGTTTCTACAATGAGTGGTAATCTACCTCCCACATGTTATAATGAACTCAAGGTCTCCATAAACTTAAATCACATTGTACTCAAAGGCTCAGGATTATTTTTCAGACCTGAGCACCTACCAAATTTCACAAAATGGAACCAGGCTACCAGGTGTTTGGAGAGTAACAGTCTGCTTTTTCTTGTCTTTTCTCTTGATTCCTAATTTTTTTATCTTTTTCTTCCTTGCTGTCACCTTCCTCCATGTTCTTCATTGTTGTTATCACAAAGGAGCAGTGTACTCCCTATTCCCCACCTCATTACAATGCCATCCTCCACTCTGCTCCTCCAAATTTACTCTAGCTTTGGCAACTGATTCAAATTGTGTGCACAATTAAGGTAGTTCAATTATGGGTGAGGATTTGGAAGACATTTCTATGAATAGAAAGTATAATTGTGAATATGGACTTTATGACATATATGTTGACAGGTATTTTTAAGTTAGATGTTGACAGTATCTCAAATAAGTGGGAAGTGGGGTTGGGAGAAAAAATATTCCAAAATAACAGGTAAGATAATTTTATTATTATTATTATTATTATTATTATTATTATTATTATTTTAGCGACCTCTCAGGTTTATGGATCAGCATTTGAACTTTTAGTTCCAGGCTTGGAGGTATAACACGTAAATTAGGGCAGGTGCTACACAATAATATCCTGGAAAAAACATTAAATTTCAAATCATACAATCCAGTCCTAGTCCTTGCTTTGTTACTAAATACGTGTGTGCTGCTGTGAATGCTACTTAACTTCTCTGTGCCCGGTTAAATCAACAATTAAATGGGTTAGATCAGAACAATCAATCTGCCTAACAAAGTTGCTTGAGAACGAAAGTTGCTTGAGGGAATGAGTGTAGAAAATGCCTCGAAAAATAAAAAGTACTATATGCATGAATGTATGTTTCCTGTTAATTATTTTTCAGGCTGTGTCCTAATTTCTCCTGAGATAATGACTTCCAGAATATTAAGGAAGAAAACAGCCAAGTCAAAAACAAAAATCCAGAGCAGTCAAATCAAGAAAAAACTAGAATTAATCAGGAAAAAAAAAACCTCACTTCTTGTAAACAAAATGATTATTTGATTGTAAATGAGTAGCATAAAATTTGGCATAATTATGCCACTTTTTTTTCAGTACAATATTTAGATAATTTCAACTCTGCTTGAAATGCCACTGATCAGCATCCTGGACTGGAAACTGGGATACTGGGTCTTTACATGAACTTTAAAATTAAGTGGCTATGCATCATTGGACAGATCACTTCCCTCGTGTAAGTCTGATTTTTCTGGGGAATGAAAGGGCTGCAGTGCTGTCCCTTAAACTCGCCCAGTTTTGCTACTTCCAGGATGTGGAATAAGAGGAGAAGCAAGTCCCTCTTTGTCTGGATGTGGGCCATCTGTTTCAGGCAGACTCTGGAAATTCTGGGCATCAAAGCAGAGCTTGTGTCCCATCTCTTTGCATGTGGAATAAGGCACATCATCCACAGGTCAGGGCCTGTTGGAGGTCAGGCCCAGGGTCCCGTGTTGTTCACACCGGCAATGCCTTGACATCCCATCAATGTTTATCATTAGCCTTTGCAACAAAACTTTGATAGCTTTTTATTCCATGCTATGGGGGCCATTAGTCAGTTAGGAACATAGCAGACAGAGTGAGATCAGTCTAGTTGAGTACACTCTCAAATGAGCATTCCAAAATGGCAGGCACTGATGTACCCCAATGTATGAAGGGGTCACTCCTACTGACATGTTGAATCCTTTGGGGATAATGGTGGTATGCAGAGGAAGCTCCCCTAACAGCCTCATGTTAGACCATTTGGGAGCCATGTACTGGGTGCAGCCTCAGCCAGGTCTCTAGCTCCTTTTCTTTCTTTGACTTAGTTCTCTGTCTCTCTTTTAAAATTGTGGATGAGAAAAACACAAACACAAAGTTAATGTAGTTAACTGATTCAATTTGTAAACTAAGAACCACCTAATTTGGGGGCTGGTGCCAAGGGGTTGTCATGGCAATAGATGTTCACTAATTTAAAGGATGATTTGGTCTAGTCTTTTATCACCAAATATAATTTACAGTTCCAATGGAGATCTCAGAGGCCTGAGGTTATAGCATGCACAGCCTCCTCTCCCAGGAAAAGGGCTTGCTTCAAAGTCTTCTGTAGGCTCAATCTAGAGTAAGAGCATGAACAGAGAGAAAGCTATGGCCTCCAATAGGCAAGATAGTAAACTCAGCAGAAGAACCGTACCCCTCCTAAATCACAGTCTCTTGGGTGACCCCTGGTCAAGTCAGGTTGCTGCAGACAACAGCTATTTCAGTGTTGATTCAGAGATATGGTTGCACACAGCTGAGGAATCCAGAGATCTGTGTTCCAGGGTTATTGAAACATTAATGGATCTTAAGCAGATCATTTCATTTAATCCCACGGGGCCTTAGTGTCCCTATCTGTAGAAGGAGACTATTGTTTCAGAAAAGCAGGATTCAGCCCTTTTGCTGCCGCTCTGCACCCTGACAATAGGTCAGATATCACTACTCGATGCCAGTACACTTTCACACCTCACACTCCTTCTCAAAACTGTGCTCCAAGAAATTGCTTGCTTAGTCAAACAGAAGAGTCACGTGGGATGCATCGTATTTGAGATCTCGGATCTAGAGGAGGAGTAGTCTTCATAGAAACAGGGGTTGCTAGTGCCACTGGCGTGCTAGGAAATGTTAGCAACCAATCTACAGGGAAAAAATGTGAAGGAATGACAACAGGTAGCATTTTTCAATTTTCATGGTATAAATACTCCAACTATAGCCATTTCAAGCTACCAATGCAACAACTGGTTTGCAAAATTCTCGTTTGCGAAAAAGCTTCTAAAACTTTTGCAAATGGCTCCTGCAAGCCATTACAAACCAGCTCTAGCACCCTTCTGGCAGTGACTTCCTGGATGAAATGTAATAGAATCTATAAACTCAATGAAATTGTATGCAAAAGTGGGTATAACCATCTAATTCTTTCTGGGTAGCTGGTCTCTAGTTTTCATCAGACATTTGATGAGTTCAGGATCCAAATAAGAATCACCAGCTAGAGGATATCTACAGTAGATATGACAATTAGTGTCTGGCTCAACTGTCTTTCCAAATGTCTGGACAACATTCCTCTGGAGTTAGACCAGGCCATATAAATAGTCCTGGCAGGTGAGACATGAGCACAAGTGACATATGTCACTTCTAAGGCAAAGCTGTGCATTTGGAATATGTCTATCTGGGTCTGGAGCAGAGGCCCTGTCAGCCCATAAGAGGTATATAGTATAGTAAGAAATAGTTTTATACTATTAAGTAACTGGCCCTGAGGAGTAAAAGTGATGCCACAAAACAAATCTAGACTATTCTGACCAATACAATTAATCGAGTGCTTTTGAGACCTCAAATCATATAAATTTGAATCAAAGATCTAAGGTGACAGTTGGAATCCTAAATGGATTTATTAATCTATGACTGATCCTTTCCTGGAACTGTAGCCTGGTCCTCGGTTGTCCTCTGAGTCTCATACTCCAATGCTCAATTATTTTTCTTTCCTCTCTGGTCACAATTTTCTTCCAAGGCACTTTCCAAGCAGCTAGACTGCACCTTGGGGCTGCTTTTCCCCCATGAAGGGCACAAGTTTTACTTATGGAGGGCTGACATTACATGCCCTATATTTCCCCTCTTTATGAGGCATTGGCAGTGTGCATTATACCACATGAGTCACCATCTTGGCTAACATTATGTATAGCATGTCCAAAAGTTGATCAGCTGGGCAGACCTGGTCTCAGGTGTAGATGAGAAAGGCAGGTCTTTGTGCTGCAATTTTGAGAGAACTTAAGAATTCTCCCTGGACCCGAATAGCTTTCCAATGAGTTTATAATGCAGCCTGCAGTCCTATCATTAGAATTGTATCGCTTGGGCCAAATAAGCACCACGCTTTCTATAAATTTCCCTGGAAGGGTATGAATCAATCATCAGTCACTCCCATTATTATCAGAATAGTGATACTTGAGAGAATTCCTCCCTGGAAGCTGGATGAGAGCACTGTAGAGAAGAATTAGAATTTTTGTGAAAGAAGAGAAATGAGGGGAGAAAGAAAAAGTAGTCATTTGGGAGCAAGAACAGTGCCTAAGGAAACCACCTTTAAGTCCTTCGGCAATGCATGAAGTAGTAAAAAAAAAAAAAGATACAGTTGTCACTGACATTTCACATATAAGGAAAAGAATGAAAGTCAGAAACACTGAATGTCTTGTCTTAGGTAACACAACTTGTAAGTGATGGAAGGTTCAGTCAAACCTAAGGTGGTGGTGGTGGGGTTTATTCCAAATAGAGGACCTTTTTATTTATTCTATCTCTAAAATATAGAAGGAGACTTCCTTTTCCACAGTTCTTTTCATCTAGAGGTCATAGACCAAAATGTTCCAGAAGGAAACTGAGAAGCAACATGGATTAGAATGGCAAAGACCACATTGAGGCCATGAGGAATGGCCTGGGTTGTTCATTCCTACCTGAGGAAACGACGGGGGGCCCAGAAGTGAACAGAGAAAAGGAGTTGTGTATTGTATGATGTTTGCCCTGCACCCCTCTACCCATCCCCACTCAGGAATTTACTTTTTTTTTTTTTTAAATGTTTATTTATTTATTTTTGAGAGAGAGACAGAGACAGAGACAGAGAGAGACAGAGAGAATACAGTGGGGAAGGGGTAGAGAGACAGAGGGAGTCACAGAATTCAAAGCAGACTCCAGGCTCTGAGCTGTCAGCACAGATCCTGATGTGGGGCTTGAACTCAGGAACTGTAAGATCATGACCTTAGCCAAAGTCAGACACTTAACTGACTGAGCCACCCAGGCACACTGCATTCACTTTTTTTTCAAGCAACAAATACTTCTGGACTTCCTACTCTGCCAGATACTACCCTGTCTACAGAGGTGGGAAAAACAACTCTGCTCTCATAAGTTATTTGTGTGGAGGGAATAAAAAATAAATTAATTAATAAACAAATTGCATGTGTGGCAAATGCCATCAAAGTAAAAATAATGTCTTGTTAAATAATTGCAGTCTTGCTCTTCTACAAAATCTTGCAATGCAAGGATGGGGTGAGGGCAGGCATATGATCTCTAAAATGTTTCTGTGGCCAAAGACAATTAAGATGTGGCTGATTTCCTCTCGCTGACTCAGCAACAACCCCACCATCACAAGCCCCATGAAACCCCATTGATGTAAGGATATAACCATGAACATGTCAATATAACTATGAGAAAAAGGGAAAAGCAAACTGGTCGTAGTAATAAATATAGGGGTCCAATAGCAGGAATTGTAAGCCTTGGCCTCTCAGGAGATTACCTTTACATGCATCACCAGAGTACCAGGCAAGGCAAAGCAAAGTGAATGACGACAGCTATCAGCAGTTTGGAGTAACTGGGCACAATGATAGTCTGCACTTGTGAACAGCTTAAATAGGAAAACGAGGTAAGATTTTGTCCAAAGAAAGCTAAAAGCAATGAGTTACAAGGGACCAGAAAAGGGGAATGATGACCAGGTGCATGTGCTCTGTAATCATTTCCTATTTCCTGCATAGCTATGTGACATATTTCTAATTCAACAACAAATATAGCTGAACCTATGACAATGGGCCAACCATATTATTGTGTTCATGGTTGTGTCGCATTATTTTAAGTGTCCATTTTGGGCCAAAAATCTTAAATAGCACCATTTTTAGACACAGCAAGATCATGTACTCCTACAATAAAGGAGCCTTGGAAAGCTCATCTAATTTCATTCATTTTCCAACTCCAGGCAAAGATGAACAGTTGGAAGCTTTCCATTTGGACTCCAATAGAGGCATTTTCCAGGATCTCCCCCATACAGCCCTTACCTGGAGCTTCCTGGAGTTTTGATTATTCATTCTAAGTAGGCCACGAAGGACAGTTTGAATAGAGGATCAGAAAACCAGAATAAGACTTGAAGGAAGTATCAAGGTATTGGATATAGTTTCTACAGTCAGACATATCAGGATTCAAATCCAAGCTTAACTAATTTCTATGTGAACTTTGGCCAGTTGCTTAAACATTATATCAGTCAGGATCTAGCTGGGATTCAAATGCCATCTGAATATTTAAGCAGAAGAATTTAATTCAGGATTTACACAGGTAATGAGAGAGCTTAAGAGTCTAATAGATGATAGTCAGGCAATCCAGACATTAGTAATAAGAGGAAGTCATCTCTACCTTAGACCAGAGAGAGCAGAGGGAGAGGAGTGCTGATAACACCATTCAAAGATGGGAGCACCTTACAGAAGCTAGCCTCACGGCAGGTCTCTTTGTCAGGAGCCAAAACCAAAGAGACGAATCCATTACTTCACACCTTGGGCAGAAGCAGGGGGATAGAAATGCCCTTGCTTCCCTTCCATCAGTCACTCCCGAGAGCCCCGTCAGTGCCTACAAATGGCCAATCCTAGCCAGACACCTGTTGACATGGAAATCTTGAAAACAAAGCCTGGAGGGGTCAGCTACCCTGGAATACAGAGCTCATTCAACATGGACAGTCGATCATAAAAGGTTATTATTAAAGTAATCACTGTCAACAAATATTGAAAGTGTAACCAGTGGTATGCTGGCAAAGGTTTAACAGCTGAGTCTCCGGGGAAAAAGCCCTGATTTGTTGTTGGTTTCCATGGTCTGAATACCACCACCAGGCTAATTTCAAACATCCAACGTAAAGGCATGGAACATAACATGGAGAAGATTGGCTTATGCAAGTGTTTATAAGCAATTCCAGCACAGTGCTGAAAAGTGGCGTATCAAATATAGCAAACATCCCGGTACAGTTCCAGGAGAACAGCACCAATACTAACAGTTGACAATTGCAGAGGGGCAGCTCTGTTTAACTTAAACATTTCAGATTTAGACTATACCACCCTTTGAGTCCATATATTCCTCATCCCTTGGGGCTACATCTCGAGAGAGTCAGTCATTCTTCATAGATATTTTTGAGGAGCTCTACATCACATAAGCAATAAACCACGATGGTTCCTGTGATTGCGAAGAAAGAATCCCAAGCTTCCACCTTGTTTTGGAGCCAAAATTTAATCCCTGGCCCTCATGCATTCCTCTTGATGTCAAAGGGATGACATCAACCCTTATTACCTGAACTCTCTAGGTAAGAATTATTTTGCATTCATTTGTGATGCAAATGAGATCTTGATGTTATCTTGAAGCTTCCTCAGACTGTCTTTCCCTATGTCTTTTGCTCTCCTAGTCATGCTGTCACTGAACAACGTAAGGACAAAGTGGCAGAGCTCCTCCCAGCGACTGATGGACGACATGCTTGGATTTCTGATTTGCTGACTTCCGTGATTATGTGAAAGTATTCCTATGGCCGTTACCAGACCAGTCCACTCTTCCAAGGAGCTCCCTGCAGAGCTCTTATGGAACTATTGCTTTCAGCAATTGAGGAGGTGATCTCTCGGGCACACGTTGACCTGTGTCCCTAGATGCGGCACTGGCAGGTCGAAGGACAAGCTAGAGACACAATTACTACAGTAGCTGGGAAGGTAAATAGTCCAACATCTGGTCCAATAGGTCTGAATAAAATATCCTTAGGGAGATGTGCCTCTTATTTTCTCTGGCTGTTTTATTTATCGTGTTGGAATCCATCAAGAGTTGGTCCATTTGTTCATTTGCACTTCGCATTATTTCCAAATTAACTTCTCTTTACTGTCAATAATTACAACACTTATAGAAAATACAATATAATTAAGGTAGTAACAAAATAAATATACAAAAAGGCGAAGGCAAGGATGAGGGTCTTTGGACGTGCACTTGCACAGAAGACACAGTGAGAAAAGGGACGTGGGATCATGTAAGCAAGCACCCAGGTAGAGTGCTGTATGAAAGGGGCAATAGTCCAAGGACACCTGGGCAGCCTCTAGGTAGGCTGATACTCAGAGCCAGATCTGACTCCAACAGATGCTGAAAAGAAACAAAAAAATTAAAAGAAGGAGGAGGAGGAGGAGAAGAAAAGAAGAAGAAGAAGAAGAAGAAGAAGAAGAAGAAGAAGAAGAAGAAGAAGGAGGAGGAGAAAGAGGAGGAAGGCTAAGGCAAGAATGAGCTGAGACTAAAATGACATAAAGAAAGCTACACAGTTTGGGGCTGATGGGTGCTATGGGCAGAGATTATCAGCCACTTTTCTCCAAGATTAGAGTTTCTGTTTGTTCCACTCATTTGATGTTGTACAAAAAAAAAATGCTTGGGTATTTTGTCTTTTGATCTATGCCTTCTCTATCTTAAGCTGAACTCCAGATGTCTAGAGAGCATACAATTTGCCTAAAGGTTGTAATCGTAGCCTGCCTCAGCTAATATTTGATAAATGTGGAAGATAACAAAGTCCCACCATCCTGAAAACCTTACCTCCTGCAGCCCCCTTCCACTTCTTGGGTGAGCTCATCTCTCCAGCCTGACGTTATGAATATGCTTTGAAAAATATACATAAAGCTCGGTGCAAGACCAGTGGACATAATGGTGGGAAGAAAGCAATTCCTGTTCCCATGATGCCTTCAAGATCCAAGTTCCCATTCTGGTAGATTAGAAGACAATAAAAACCTATACTTAGGGTCAATGGTATTAATGTTAAGGAGGGTTAGGTCTGAGGTATTCCAGGAGCACTAAGGAAAGACAGCTATGAGATCCCCTAGGAGAATAACTGGCTTAATAAAGACCTGAAATACATGTAAAGGATTGTGAAGAGAGAGGAAACACTATTTCAGGTAAAGCCAGTTGATTGTACAAAAAAGGCAGGAGCAAAAAACAATCAGAGGGGAATCCTATTTTTGGCTACATCCTGGATTTATCTTCCTACCTGAAACAACCAAAACTATATGAAGTTATGGTTTTCAAGCACTGCACCTCAAGAAACAAAGAAATAGTGATCCCTGGGATGTGAGAAGAAAATAAGGCAAGCCCTATAATTGTCTCAGCTGATTGGCCTTAAAAGAATTTCCAGGCTAATCCACCAGGGGTGGGAAACCAGGGGAGACCAGTGACCCCCTAATTGCTGAGTCCAGAGCAGCCAATATGGCTAGGGTTTTCAGGAAACTGTACCAGAGAAGAAAGACATGCCAAGAGAGAGACTTCTAAATATATGCACAGGCTCTCCCTTAAGCATTTGGTAGAGTAGTGGTCACCACATGTATATGAAAACCTAGCCAAGGGCAAGGAAAAAACTACACAAACAGATTAGAGAGAACAGTACTCAGTGCTCACGCTGGCCCATAAATAGAGTCTGTACCCAAAAGCCAAACTGGAAAGCTTCATAATTAAGTGTGTGTTATATGGAATACTCAAAAGGATCTTGCATCAATAGTGGGAAATAATTAGCTTTACACCAAATCCTGCTCTCGACACTTCTGAAAAAACTTAAAAGCAAGATCTAAAAGGACCAAACTGTTTCTAAGTAACTTAACTGCATCCTAGAAGAAAGTTAAAGAATATTTATAGAAATACAAAAATATCCAGCACTTAATAAGGTAAAATTCACAATGTCTTGCATCCAATTAAATATTAACAGACACAATGCAGGAAAATATGACCCATAATGAGAAGAAAAATAAATGAAAATGAATACAGGGACGCTTGGGTGGCTCAGTCGGTTAAACATCTGACTCCTGGTTTTGGTTCAGGTCACGATCTCGTGGTTCATGAGTTCAAGCCCCACATTGGGCTCTGTGCTGACAGTGCAGAGCCTGCTTGGTATTTTCTCTCTCTTCCTCCTTCTGCCCCTCCCCTGCTCATGTTCTCTCTCTGTCTCTCAAAATAAATATAACTTAAAAAAAACCTAATACAAAACAGATACAGATGTTAAAACTAGCATACAGTTACAAATATATTCCTTACTTCTAGGGATGAAATTTACAGTGCATACACTGGATAAGATTAATGGCAGATTAAACATAAGAGATTGCAGAAGAAAAGATTATTGAACTGTGGGAAAACTTTAAGTAGCCCAATACATGGGTAATTGGAGTCCCCAGAAGAGATTATGGATATTTGAAGACAAATAGATGAAATTGTTAAACGTGATGCAAACTATAAACCAACATGCTCAGGAAAAGTTTTTAAAAACCTGAAAATAGAAGGAAAATAATGAAAATCACATATACATAATAGTCAATTTGCTCAAAATCAGTAACAAAGAAGAGAGCACAACAGCAGGGAGAGAAAAAGAGACAAATTATGAATGCAGGGACAAAGAGAAGGAGGAGAGCTGATTTCTCATCAAAAGCAGGAGAAAAACTTGTGGAGCAACATTTTTGAAGTACTAGAAAAATAGCCCACCACTCTAGAGTTTTGTACCTAATGAAAATAGATTTCAAAACTAAACGCAAAATAAAGACTTTTCAAACATTCAAAACCTAAAAAAAAAAATCAACCCACAGTATAAAATATGTGACAGAGATTCATTCAGGCGGAAGAGAAATGATGCTAAGAGGAAATGAAAAATGAAGTACAGAAACTGGTAACGACAGGGGTAAATACAAATGAGTTTAAAATTTTAAGTATTTAAATAATTGTCTAAACAAAAATAACGACAATATAATGAGAAGTTTAATATTATATATGTTATACATAATTTACATACCTAATTATATGTATTTCATTTATGTATTTTATGTTATAAATTATATTTTATATATTATATACATAATGTGTGTGTGTGTATCTGTGTGTGTGTGTGTGTGTGTGTGTGTGTGTGTACAATGCCTGACAACAATAACCCCAAGGCCGGGAAGGGAAATACGGAAATATGCTGTTTTAAGTTATTTTAAGTTATATTATGCTATACTTAAAGTATTATTACTTGAAAGTAGACTGTTGAACTTAAAAATATATCTATATACATTCAAGGAACATTAAATTAACAAAACAAAAAAGTATCACCAATAAATTAACAAAGGAAATAAAATGCAATCATAAAAAAAACAAAACACTTAATCCAAAGAAGGCCAACACAGAACCAGAAACAAATGAGTCCAAAAACACATAACAAGATAAAAAATGTATACCCAACATTATCAATAATCACATTAAGGGTGAATGATGTAAACCTCCCAATTAAAAGGCAGAGATTGTCTGATTTGATTTGTTTTAAGTGAATAAACTATGTATTCTTTAAAGAAACACGGTGTCCTTTAAATATAAGGACACAAATAAGTTAAAAACAAAAGGATGGAAAAAAGATATACTATGTTAATGCTAGTCAAAATAAAGCTGGAATGTGTATATTAAAATCAGAGAGAGAGGATTTCATAGCAAAGAATACTACCATGGACCAAAAAGTTTATTTCATAATGATAACAAAATTAATTCATCAAGGGAATATAACTATCCTAAATGTTTATAAAACTGCAAGGAGAAATAGACACATCTATAATTCATAGTCACAGACTTCAACATCCTTGTCTCAATAATTATTAAATGGTAGACTGAAAATTCAGTAAGAATATAGAGGATTTGAAAACACTGTCAACTGCCTCAATCTAACTGACATTTCTAGAACACTCCACCCAGCAACAGCAGAACACACATTCCTTTGATGCAAACACAGAATATTTACAAATATAGACTCTATTCTAATCCAAGTATCAAAACATTTAAAATGATTTAATTAATATAAAACACAATGGAATTTAATTAGACATCATTAACATAAAAAGTTCTGGAAAACTAAATATATTCCTTCCAAATAACCCTTGGACCAGGATTAGCCAAAGAGAAAATAAGAGTATTTTTAACCAAATTAAAATAAAAACACAACAAGACTTGAAGGAAACTTATAGTACTAAGTGGCTTTAGTGGAAAATAAGAAAGAATTCAAATCAATTATCTCTGTTTCTATCTTAGAAAATCAGAAACTATCAATATAGGAGCAAGGTAATCCCAGGTAAGCTTCAGAAATGAAATATTTAAAGAAAGAGCACAAATCAATAAAATAGAATGTAGTAAAATAAATGTAACCGAAAGATATATTTTTGAAAAGATCAACACATTGATACAATGATAGCCAGAGTGACCAAAAAAAAAAAAAAAAAAAAAAAGACAGAGAGAGAGGACATGAATGAGTAATATCCTGGATGATAGTAGGGGCATCACTTCACACTCTACAGATATTAAAAGTATAATAAGGAAATATCTTATAATTTTATGAATTAATTTGACACTTAAATGACATGGACACATTTCTTAAAAGACATAGTCAACAAGAAATAAATAACATGATTAGCTCCATATTGGTTAAAAAATTCAATCTGTAGATAAATACATCTCCACTCTCCTCCCTCCCTCCTCCAAAGGATACTCCAGATTCAGATAGCTTTACTGGTGAAACCAAACATTTAAGAAAGAAATTATATCAATGCCCACAAGTTCTTCTAGAAAACCAAAGGCGAGAAAATCCTTATGAAGCCAACATTGCTTTGATACCTTACCCAGACAAAGACATTATCATAAAATTACATACCAGTATTTCTTATACACAAAGATAAACGTTTGTAAAAATTTTAGCAAATCAAATCCAGCAATATATAAAATTGATAGTATGTTATGTCCAAACACAGTGCAAGCCAGAAAATACAAACGCTGCTTTAACGTTTCAAAATCAGTCAAAGCAATCTGCCACATTAATAAACTAAAAAAATAAAAACATGATTTTCTTAATAAAAGCAGGGGAGGGGAAGAAAATGAGAAAACTCCATATCCATCATGATAAAAACTCTCAGAAAACCAGAGACAGAAGGACCTTTCCTCAATATGATAATTTACAACAAAACGAAATGAAACAAAACTATAACTAACATGATAGGTAATTGCGAAGGACTGAACGTTTCCCTTAAGATCTGAAACAAGGCAAGGATGTTTGTTCTCACTGTTTCTGTTCAACATTGTAATGAAGTTTCTAGGTAACACAATAAAGCGAGAAAATATAAATAAAATTGTCCAGATTAGAAAAGAAGAGGTATTTTTTTAAATTTTCGAATAACATGATTGTCTATGTAGCAAATCTGATGGCACCTCCAAAAGCCATACTAAAACTCATGTGAGTTTACCAACACTGCAAAATGCAAGATCAATATACCACATTAGTTGTATTTCTGTGTAAAAAAATAACAGGAAATTAAAAAATTTTAAATACTATTTACAGTGCATTGAAAAATGAATGTTTTAGGGATCAATTTGACAATAATGCACAAGGCCCGTATATTAAATATTATAAGACATTGCTGAGGAAAATTAAAGCCGACCTAAATAAATTGTGCTATATACAATGTTCGTGGGTTGGACCACTCAATCTATATTTGTAAGAAGCCATTCTCCATAAATTGACCTGTAGAGTCAACACAATGTCCATTGAAAACTGGTAAATTGTTAAATTTTGGGGTAGAAATCAGCAAAATTATTTTGAAATTTATGGATATACAAGAGGCTTAACATAGCCAAAGCAACTCTGGAAAAAAGGAACAAAATTGAAGGATTGAAATAGTCTGATTTTGAAACTTGTATAACTATATTAATAAAGGCAGTACAGTATTGACATAAAGATCAATTAATGGAACAGAAATAGAATTACACATACGTGGACAAATAATTTTGAGCAAAGTTGCAAAGGCAATTCAGGGCAGGGAAGATTATTCTTTTTACTAAATAGTGCTGGCACAATTGGATATCCATTTGCAAAAAAAATGAACTTCAATTTATACCTCCTACCATATGCAAAAATTAACTCAAATGGATCATAAACCTTAATGTAAAAGTCTAATACCATGAAACACAAAAAAATGTCTTTGTGACCTTGGGTTAGGCAAAGATTCCCTAAATAGGACACTAAAAGTACAACTTATAAAATTTTAAATTTGAGAAGTTGGACCTCATTAAAATTAAAAACTTACTCCCAAAATTCTGTTAAGGGAATGAAAGACAAACCACAGACTGGGAGAAAATATTTTCCAAACTTCTATCTGATGAAGGCCTTGTATCCAGAGCACCCAAGTGTTTTTCATAAGTCCATAATAAGAATTAAGCAACCTAATAAAAAAAATGGGCAAAACATTTTAAAATACAAAGGGAATATGGGTGGCAAATAAGTGCATTAAAAGACTCTGAACATTACTCATAGTTAGGGAAGTGCAAATTAAATCCACAACAAGAAACTAATCCACTTCTATCAGAATGGCGAACATTAAAAAGATGGACCACATTAAGTGTTAACCTTGGCAAGGACGTGCAGGAATAAGAAATACTATATACTGTTGATGAGGATGTAAAGTGGTACAACTACTTTGGAAAACAGCTTGGCAGTTTCTTAAAAAGTTGAACATAAACCTATGGCTACCTACTATATGATTCAGCTATTCCATTCCTACATACTTAACCAAGAGATATAAAGGCATATATCCAGACAAAAGACTTGCAAACAATTATTCACAACATGTCTATACATAATATCCCCCAACTGGAAGCAACTGGAGAATGGCTTAACAAATTGTGGTATGTCCATACAACAGA
Organism: Acinonyx jubatus; assembly: GCF_027475565.1. Classification (NCBI taxonomy): domain Eukaryota; kingdom Metazoa; phylum Chordata; class Mammalia; order Carnivora; family Felidae; genus Acinonyx; species Acinonyx jubatus. The sequence goes on along the minus strand of NC_069386.1, from coordinate 8,177,368 downwards.
TACCATCAACAGTAAAAGAAATGAAATACTGATACAGATAATGACGTGGATCCCAAAGTAATGAATCCAAGATAACTATGCTGAGTGAAAGAGTCAGACAAAGAAATATAAGCTACATGATTCCATTTATAGAAGTCTCTAGGAAACTCAACACTAATCTATAGTGACAGCAAGCAGATCGGTGATTGCTCAATGTGGCGAGAGATCCAGGCAGGAGGAGATACAAAGGAGCAAAAGGAAACTTTGGGGATAATTGGTATGTTCACTCTCCTGATTGTGGTGATGGCTTCACAGGGGTATACATATGTCAAAACTCATCAAACTGTACACTTTAAATGTGTACACTTTCTTGCATGCCAATTATACCTCAATAAAGCTGTTTAGAAATAAAGACAGAAAGAGAATTGGATGAACCGTAAGTCAAGCTGTTGAGCATGGCAGGGACATAGACATGATATATGCTGCAGAAGAGTAAGTGTTGGAAGGCACTGGGGCAGGCACTGAAAGGGTCTTTTAAGCCATTAAAGGAGTTTGTACTCATTACTAAGGACAAAAGGAAGTCTTGGAACCTTTGAAAGCGTGTGTGTGTGACTTTTTTTCCCGTAAAGATAATTCACGCTTTAATTTTCAGTTAATTTTTATCTATCTCTTACCAAAGTTACAAAAGCAAACCAAATTAAAAAATTTAAAAAAACATACTTTTCCAAATACTTGTAACTGAAATCTCACCACAATCTGCCTGAGTCTTCCTCATTTTGGACCATCCCTGGGACTTCTGATCTCACCAAAACCTAGTGATGAAGTTTGACATAATAAATAGGCTTCTCAAATAATAAGTTATTTGCATGGATATTCATGGAAGATAGTTTCTTCATAATCCATTTTCTACAGAGACCGCTACACCAGTTTGGTTTTCCTCTGCTTGTCTGTCTTCTCTTCCTAGTAGAACGAAGACCTTTAGAATTAAGAATTCTGCAGAGGTCTCAGATCCTAAGCTCTGCCATTTTGGCATAACCTTGGGCCGATCACAATTGCTTTTTGAAACACAGCTTTGTCACACGTGAGAGGGGCTAATAATAACACAGTCCTCATAGTGTTGTAGTAAATATAATAAGCTTCGACATATGTAAAGCCTCCAGCAGAGAACCTTCGACATAGTTGAGGTTAATTTCCCCTCGTCTGCTTTTATCTCTTCTCATCCTCCTCTCTCTCAGGACTATTTCCACCAGATGATGAGATCGGAATATCCCACTTTGTTCCTCAGTTACAAATTTAGTTGGGTGTAAATCTATGATCCATTCACAAGAAGTATTGTTTCAATTTAAAAAGAAATACACAAAACTAAGGCTGTCATTATGAGGAAGACAGATTCAAAACTGGCTTGAGTATGAGCCCTGGCCTGGATTTTAATCAACACAGCCAGTGTTTTCAAGTCAGGGCCAAATTCTTGTGACACATAATACAAAATTTATGAACTTACTGAAACTGATTTATAAACTGATAGAGGATAATATAACCATACAGAGCTGGTTGCAAAATAACCAGAGGGCAAAATTGAAGTTTTATTAAAATGACCTCAGTCATTTTATCTCATACCTATGCTGGATAAATAGTCATTTTTGTAGGATCCATAAGCACCCGAGTGCTCCTACCCCCTGTTTCTAATGCATGAGGTACCAGAGTTAGCAGAAAATCATCCCAGGAAATGAGGCTCCTATTGAAATGAATTCAATAAACTTTTATTAAGTTCCTACTCCGTACCAGGCTCTGGGACAGACAGACATTAAAAACACATTCTCTCTCAAGAGGTTCTTAGTATAATGGAGAAGGGCAAACATGGTGACAGAAAGAGAAGCTAAGGTACAGGATCCTGAGAGGCATAAAATAAGCAGAGGTCAGGAGAAGTGTTACTGGAAAAGCAAGGCAATGTTTACATTCCACATTCAAGTAGATTTCTGACCTCAGGAGTCATTCTTTCATTCACCCAGGAAGTACTTAGTTTCTTTATACACCAGGCACTTCACTGTAGGAGCCTAATTTCGTGTTGTTGTTTTTTTCAATCAGATTGACCTATTACCTGTTTACTTTTCTGTCTCCCCCAACTAAATCGAGTTCCTGGAGGACAGAGACTCTCTCTAGTGGTCCCAGCAATAAAACACTTAGATTTTAAATCATTTGATGTTTACCAAAATGATATCAGATCAATTCTTATAAACTGGCTTTGATAGAAGAGAAAGAAAGGGAATAAGCAGGAAGCTCATAAGATGATGATGGAAATACTTTCACATCTTGCCAGAGATGTTCTTTGAGTCTTTCCCCCACCTTCTCTCCCTGCAGGGTGCACATGCCCTTCAGTGTTGGTTCTCTTCTGTAAGGAATGTGACTCTTTCATCTCTTCAACACGTGGGCTTTCACCCAAATCCTCTTGCCAAATAGAGTTCAAATCTACCATCGGAAGTGGGGTGGGGGGTGGGAAGAATCCAGTGCTTTATTACAAGTTCGAGACTGTAATAGCGATATTCACACATAGTTTAAGCTCCCAATCCAGAAAAGATTTCTCATACGGGGAGGCGGGCCATACCAGTAACTCTTTGTACCTCCTGGCGTCTGTCACAGGTGAGAAGAAATGGATCTTTGTTAGAAATCTCGTATCTGCCAAGCCTTCCACTAATGGTTTTGTATACAATGTTCCATTTCACGACAAAAGCCCTCTGATGTAGGATGTTTTTTGTATCTTTAGATTAGAAAATAATAATCAGCTTGGACTTCAGTCCAAGTACATTACAAAATGTCTAACTGAGAAAAATTGGGGCTTATAACCAAGTCTGGTTTACTTCAAAGCCCACAAGCTTCCACCACTCCACACAAGGCTCAGAAAGGCCACGTACTCCAATCTGATTTGTAATAACAGTCTGGATAACTGGTTACCCCAACTCTTGTCAATCCTCTCTTTAAAAGAAAAGAATGTTTTTTATTTATTTTTGAGACGGAGAGAGATAGAGCATGAGCACCGGAGGGGCAGAGATAGAGGGAAACACAGAATCCGAAGCAGGCTCCAGGCTCTGAGCTGTCAGCACAGAGCTCGACACGGGGCTCGAACCCACGGACTGTGAGATCATGACCTGAGCTGAAGTCGGACAAACTGTGAGATCATGACCTGAACTAAAGTCGGATGCCTAACCGACTGAGCCACCCAGGCGCCCTATCAATCCTCTCTTTCATCTGGGTGTTAAATGCCAGAGAAGAGGCTCCATGTAGGGTACAAGCGAGTAACACTAATTCTCATCATTTATAGGTATTTATGTTCCCCCTTCAGAAGTTTTTATTACTGTTTAATATTTATTTAAAATTTAAATTGCTTCAATTTTTTTTTACCGCAATAAATTTGTTCCAAATAGGTATTTTATATCATTACTAGGAGCATTAATAGAATAGTGATTAAGAGCACATACTAAATTCAAATCCCATCTCTACTACTAATTTTAGCTGTGTGATCTCAGATAACTCACTTTCCCTCTCTGCCTCAGTTTCCTCCTCTGGAAAAGGAAGTAATAGTAGCACTCAACTCACGGAGCTGCCACGGGGATTAGAGCAAAACATGGTAAACACAACAGTTCCCTGTATAGGTTAAATAATTAGGAATTATTAGTCATCGTTACCATTAGTACAGAAATGGAAAACCCAAATCGCCTTCTGTAAACCAAAGGTAACCATGGAAGTCAATACTATGAAAACAAGCCATTCGTATTAAATTCTGGGCACACAGTGCTGGTCTTAAAGGCTACAGGCCTCAGGCTTACTCTATGGTAAAAGGCAGTATTACTAAGTGTTCAAGGGTGGTTGACGACTCGTACCAAACGGAGTCAGAAGGATAAAAGACAAGTAATTTTCTGTACATGACTCAATGGCATTTGATTTCTTGCCGAGGCACCATCTGAAAGCCACAGCACTGCCAGCTGGACGTGAACCACGTGTTCATGAAGATGTTCATAAAGATGTGTTATGAAGTATATCGATGCACGCAGGCAAGTGAGCTTCCTTGCCTCCTTATTGGTCTGAGCTCTGCTCCCGAGATAAAACTGTCACTGTCACATCTCTGTCCCAAGAGAGTTTGATGTGTTCTGTATGGCATACCCCCTGAAGGTAGAGATGGCATCTTAGACTGATTTTATTCCTCACTTGACCCAGATTCGTACGGGAGGTGGCCTCACATAAGGTTGAATTAAGTGTTGATGTGGGGAGGTGAGAAGCCTTCCCTGACAGTAAGAAAGCATCCAAGGGGTCAGGGTTAGTGGGGAGGAGGGCTGTTCTACAGAGAATCAGACTGTTGCCTTCAAACAGAGGCAACTGTCCAACTTAAGATATGATAATGGGTGTCAGGACACCCATGCTTCCTGCCAGCACTTGCTTCATCCAAGAGATCCTGGAAGGAAGCATCAGCTTGAACTGGAAAGGCCTCAGGCCAGGTCTGTCATCAAGTCTGGAATCAACAACAGCTGACATTCCAAGGATCCACAGAGGGCTGGAGAATGGATGGGAAAGAATCCTAGCAACTGACCTTGGGGAAAAGACTTAACCTTCTTTTGTCATTCACTCATGAGACACAAAGCAAATAAACATAAAAGATACTGAGCACCGACTGTGTGAGTAGCTGTTTTTTACCACGCCGGACAGAAATGTTTGTCTCGAAGGTCTTATGGTTCAGTAAGGGATACCTGTGTAAGTAACTCTATCCAAGATATAAAGTAAAGCATTAATAGAACAATAGAGATAAGCTATAAAGGAGGTTTATGTAAGAAAGGAGTCATTTCCAACCACAGGAGCCGTGCCTTTAGGGATGGTAAGATGCAGGCAATTAAAGCTGAGGAACAGGGCAGAAGAGACAGAGGTGAGCTCACAAGCCAACCTGTGTGGAAAGTATAAGCCATGTTCTAGAAATGTTGAGTGGTCCCATGGAGCTAGGATCTGGCACAGAGCTTAAAGAAGCAAGTGCAATGGGTTGGGACCAGTTAATGGAGAGTCTTTGAATGGCAAGCTGAAGAGATTCTGGTGCTAACAGCAACGTCCATCCTTCCCTAAACTCCACTGAAGACTATGGAATGTGAGACAATAAGGAGCCTTCTAGGTTGCCTGTGACAATGTGTCATGTTCCTCACCATTGCCACCCTCTCCAGACACACACTCAGTCGTGTATATGTATTCATTGCACCTTCCTATCACATACAGCGCTCCTGCCTTTGCTGATTCTGTGTGCCCCTGCTGGAGAACTGGGAGCCAAATAAAGCTCCAAGGGCTAAAATTATTTGGTTGGGTGTGCCAAGGCACTCTTCCCCACCGGCAGAGGGTGGGGGCCAGGGGAGTTGGGCAGAGGGAGCAGAGGGTCGGAGCCAGGGGAGATGCGCAGAGGGAAGACATAAATCTCTGAGCGCTTCTGAGATTCCCTGCCACTGCATGGCCAAGCTCACTTCTCTGCAGCTGAACATTGCAGTGCATGGCCTCCCTTCTCCCCAGTTTGCCCAGAAACACATGATGAGAACTGGCCCCCTTGCCGAGTGGGGGAAGCAGTGGCAGCAGCTGTGGCCCTCTCTTCAGCGAGGTAATGAGGATTCATTCCCATTTTATCACTTCTGTCATGTCTGCTTTTCTCTCTCTGCATTATTTTATTATTACGGTTGAAATTGATTGCCGTAACAGAGCAGGCAGCTAAATCCCATTCCTTCATCCTCCCTCCCTCCAGCTCCCTCGAGTCCTTTCCTCTCAACCTTGCCTTTCTTTGCTCCATATCTTTCCCCTAGCCACCTCCTCCTGCCGTGGTATGTTAAAAGGAAAGAAAAACTCATTTGAAACAATTTACGAGGTGACTCAGCAATCTGTGTTCTCCTAACCCCGGGACCAGGCTGGAGGCACAAAGCAGGGTTCTCTGCAACGAGACAGCATCTCCAGTGTACCTGTCTTTTGGATTGCCTTCCGGAGTTGCTCCTGTGTCGGGGGATGGGAGAAGAGCGAGGAGGGTCCTGAGAAGCACCCCGACCCAGGGCTGCGGAGAAGATGCCTGATGGGGCAATGCCCAGGTGGTTTTGGAAAGGCGGCAGAGAACAGGGGGAAAAGAGGAGCTATTGTGTGGGGCAGCAGCCTCTGGCCATGTTTCATTGTCTGTGAGTGGGTGCCGCGAACTGCCTTCTGGAGGTGCTGTGAATGGCAGGATTCCCTCTGAACCTTGAAACCTGACTTCTTGAACTCATTTTCCCACAATTCCTTGAGCCTTGGCTCCAAGTATTCACGGTGAGATAGACAAGGGGAGGAGGCAGTTGGGGGAAGAAACCTATCAAGTGTAAACATGAATGGATGTATTTAAGAATATCCTCCAGGTCTCTTGGGTGGCTCAATCTGTTAAGTGTTGGACTCTTGATATCTGTTCAGGCCATGATCTCACGGTGAGATCTAGCCCTGCATTGGGCTCTGCGTTGATAATGCAGAGACTGCTTGGGATTCTCTCCCTTTCTCTCTGCCCCTCCCCTGCATGTGCTCTCGCTCTCTTTCTCTCTCTCTCTCTCTCTCAAAAAAAAAAAAAATCTTCCTTTAGAGAGAGGGAAAGAAGGACGTCAAGGCAAACCAAATTAAATGAGGAAGTTAAAGAAGTGTGGACTCACCACAGATCTGACTTACTGGTAGGTATTAAATGCTCGGTGGGTCTGAGATTCCAACTCAGATCTTTCTGACTACAAGACACATTGTCTTTCCATTTGACCAACACTGCTTGGGTATGGGGGAGTTGCAGAATCAACCCCCCACCCCAATTAGTTTGATCTGAAGGGGTATTTGCTTGCATTCACTTATTTATATTAATAAGACTGAGGCTCTGAGTTTTGTTTTGTTTTTGCAATTCCTAGAACATGGTGAAATTTTAAAATTGTAAGGTACTGGAAAAATGGTAATTTTCCAACCTAGGATAAGATAAGTAGGTGAAAAGTAATTCTATCTGGCCTGGTAAATTTTAGAAATAAGTCTTTGATGATGGGTTTGTTTAAAAAAATTTTTTTTTACATTTATTTATTTCTGAGAGACAGAGAGAGACAGAGCATGAGCAGGGGAGGGGCAGAGATAGAGGGAGACACAGAATCCGAAGCAGGCTCCAGGCTCCGAGCTGTCAGCACAGAGCCTGAGGAAGGGCTCGAACTCACAAACTGTGAGATCGTGACCTGAGCCAAAGTTGGACGCTTAACCGACTGAGCCACCCAGGCGCACTGGGTTTGTTTTTAAATCTCTGTATTTGGCCACTTGAGAAAAGAGGCAGTATTTTTTTCCTACTTTTTAACAGAAAGCTGATCTAGATGGACACTGTTGGGGCTCAGGGCATTTTAGCAGGCATGATTTTTCAGCAGGCCTGATTTTGTGCCATATAAATCCATTCATCTTTTTGCATCCCCTGCATGGATTAGATCAGACTTCACAAAACCCTGGAGTATGGGTTTGGAGGCAGTAGGATGGAACGGAACAATGAGTCTGTACCTTCCAAAGCCCAGAGTGCCTTCAGAGCTGCTAAGATTTGCCTAGCTCACCGCCCCTTAATCTTTTCTTCCCCACCCAGCATTTTTCAGGTCTTAACCATCTTCTCATAGGGGATCTGGTTTGCGTATGTGCTAAGAAGTGTGTAGGTCCTGGATGAGAAAGATGCGAAGAGGCCAGTCTTATTTGGATTCCGGATTCTTCTTGGCTACATACCAACGTTCTGAATCTGCACCACTGCCTGGACAGCCTTGCCTTCCTAATGCTCCACTTTCCACTTCCCCAGCCTTAGCTTATCCTCATCAGTCCTATGACACTAACCCCCCATCCAGCTTAATGCAGCTTCTGGGCTTGCAGTAGTAGATGGCAAATTGGGCTGTTTTTAGCAATCCTTTACTAACCTGCCAAAATAAATACTGGTTGAGTGAATGAAAACATGATTGAATGAATGCCCCCTACTCTGATGATCCCCTTACCTGAGCCTTCATGTCCAATTCCAGATGTCGCTCTGGGGCCTGGGCATCTTGCCCATTCAGAGTGAGTTGGACCCTGGATGACTGCTGAGTCGGCTCTCTTCGTGTTGTGAGAACTTTGAATTTTTGCTCGTCTGTGTTTCCTGTGTCTTGGAAGGCTGAGCTTTCAAATGCAGCTTTAGAGAATGAGAATCCACTATTTTTTTGGTTGGCAGCAAGAAGGCCCCTCAACCCCAGGAAAGGAAGGATTTAATGTTTCTTAAGTCTATAAATCTGGCCTCATTCCACTTGAATCACTGAAACCCGATTCAGATGTATTTTGTGAAACCACCAAAGGCTGCTGCACTGACTGTTAAGCCATCAAGAAGGAAGCTCAGGGCCCCAGGTAGGCCAGAGCTCACAGGAGGAGACAAGAGAGGCTCTTATAAAAGAGGTCTGGGGAATGAGGAGGAGGAAGCTGTTGGCATCCTGCAGGCCTGAATGGCCATCCTGGTTCCTTTAGCTAAGTGGATGTGGGGTGTATTATCAAATCTTTTAGAGAATCCATTGTCTCATCTGAATGTGGTGATGCTAATTTCTTGCCTCTAACCTTGCTGAATGAGGTTTCAGTGATTTGGCAGGTGAGAAAGTTTCCTTTTTTTAAAAAAGATTTTATTTTACGGTAATCTCGTCACCCAGTATAGGCTCAAACCTACAATACCAAGATCAAGAGTTGCGTGCTTTACCGACTGAGCCAGCCAGGAGCCCCCAGATGGGAAAGTTTCTAACATAATGCCTGGCATTCACGCCATGTGCCTTCTCTTCTGATACCTCCCAGAGCTGTTATATTGTGTTCCTCCCAGCCATAGACACCTGCAAACTCTCTCTGGGTCAAAACTTCAGATATTGAGCTTTCTTTCCTCCAATTCCTTAAAACCCATATGTCAAAATCATAAAACCCAGCTTCAGTGGCATTCACTGTTCCCCTGGCACTGACACCAGAAGCTCTGCCATTTCAATTGCCATATACCTTCTCAGTTAAGGATGTCTATTTAAAAACTCCCTATGCATCTGGCAAGTTCAAGTTTATTGCTCAAAAACTTCCAAGAAACTTGGCTTAAAGGAAGGGTTCATGTATACTGTTAGCTATGCTAGACCCTTAATCCAAAATAGCCTGATCCCAAACTCCATACGTTAGGATGTAGGATGACACCATATATCAAATGTAGAATTCCAGTTCTGACTGCCAAATTCCCTGACACACAGGTTTTCACGGTCCCTTTATCCCTGGAGAAGATTTCACCTACTGGAGCACTCCAAGTTGAGCAAGTGGACATGGAATCGGATGTCATGCTGCGGTTCCAGGGAGATGTCCCGCCTGCTATCTACCCACTGGCACTTCAAGAACAGACGGTGTGGGCTCTCACTCTGCCTGAATACCTTGTAGGGACCACTCCCCTGGCTTACCTTCCTTTGAGCTCTGACTGAAGGTCGTGATGCTTGTCCTTAATGTTGGGTCCACCCCAGCCCCAACTCTCTTACACCGTAGGGTCCATCGTTCCTATTAATGTGACATCTCTTGGCTTTGATGTCAGATTTTCCTAACTTATTCTCCTGAGATTTCTCTTAACTCCACATGCTTCTCGCATTACTTTAATTTGCATTACCCTTGACCTTTCCCTTCCAGTATCTTCTTTCCATGGCAAACTCCAGTACGACCCAGCTCAAATATTTTCTTCTCTATGAAGCCTTCCTTATTTCCTCCACGTTCATTCTGGGCTTCCTAAAGTACTTTATAATTGAAGGTTTTATATATTTTCCCATCTAGGAAATCTTCCCTATATTTTCAGCATTCGGTGGCTATCCAGACACACAAGTGGAATGTGTAAATAGACAGTGTAATCACCTATTATTTTTATTTTTATTTGTTCTCAGATCAACAGCTGAAGTGGTAGACTATATGCTGAGCCTGGACCCCATTTTCATAGTGAACTGGTTCTTCCGTGTTCTAGACACAAAGACAGTGGTTCTCAAACTTTAGCATGCATCAGAATAACCTGGAGGAGTCATTAAAACACAGATTGCTGGGCTCTGATGTCAAAGTCTCTGGTTCACTAGGTCTGGGGTGGGGTGTGAGAATTTGCTTTTCTAACAGATTCCCAGGGATGGCTGATACTGTTGGTCCCAGAAAGACCCTTTGGGCACCTTTGCTCTAAAATGTATCTGCATATGAAATGGGTCACTTGGCAATGCCTCACCCATTTTATAATGCTCTTTGGTTTCCCAGGTTCTTACAGGTCAACTGCTCCAATTCGTTGACTTGCTGACAACTGTTGTATTGGAAGCTTGAGCCTGGAGGCCATGCCCAGACACTCACCTCAAGCTTAAGGAACCCTTTTCTCTTGTGTGCTTGAAATTGAAGACAGGAGGAGAAAAAAATGCACAATTATCTTGGGAATGGAGCATAGTACAGAAAAGAAAATATGGCAGTGATGACACAAAGTTTGCCTTCTACCTCCCTTTTAAAATCACTATGATAAGGGGTGCCTAGGTGGCTCAGTCGGTTAAGCGCCCAACTTCGGCGCAGGTCATGTCCTCACCGTTTGTGAGTTCCAGCCCCACGTCACGCTCTGCGCTGACAGCTCAGAGCCTGGAGCCTGCTTCAGATTCTTGTCTCCCTCTCTCTCTGCCCCTCCCCTACTCATGCTGTCTCTCTGTCTCTCAAAAATAAAACAATAAAATAAATAAATAAAATCACTATGATAAAAACAAGAAACAAAACAAATCATCCCCAAGGGGCTAAGTCTGTGAATCAGAAATGTTTCAAAATATGGGAGAAGTTTTTCTGTCTGCATTTACAGAGAACAGATTATTTCAAAGATTATTGCTCATGCCTCATTCATTTAAACATCCACAAGGCTAGTGAGCCGAGAGGTGGACCAATAGAAGCCAAAATGATAAATTCTATGATAAAGGTACAGAGATGGATTTGGGTGAGATAAAGTCTGAAACACAAAAGAAGTTTATAGAAAGGTAGCAACTAGTAAGTGAAAAAATTTTAAATTAAAGGAACTCTATAGAGGAGCACCCGGGTGGCTCAGTTGGTTGAGTGTCTGACTTTGGCTCAGGTCACGATCTTGCATTCGTGGGTTCAAGCCGCTGGTGGGCTCTGTGCTGACAGCTCAGAGCCTGGAATCTGTTTAGGATTCTGTGTGTCCCTCTCTGCCCCTCCCCCACTTGAGCGCGCCCGCGTGCGCGCTCTCTCTCTCTCTCTCTCTCTCTCTCTCTGTCTCTCTCAAATATAAATAAACATTTAAAAAAGTTAAAAGAAAAAATAAAATAACTACAGAATAAAATTAATACAGTAGGAAATCAGAGGAGTATATGGCTTATAAGCAAGATCTAAGAATGCAGAGAGAAAAAAACAAAAAAGTAAAAAGTATGAGAGAAACTAAATAGATATAGGATGAAACAAAATTAATTAAGTAATTAATTAATCTGTTTACTTATATCTTAGACTATCAGTTCCCAAAGTTAGGGACCATTCATGTGTCCGCTGGTGTTTCTCTAGCACACATTACTCACTTGCTGATTTTTTTTTTGTTTAAGAATGTTAGGAATGTCAGAAAATAAAGACTCATATTAATAAATGACATGCTCGGGAACGATCCAGAACAAACAAGCAAAAATAATCATCAAACACTTATCTGAAGAAACTGCTCTTAAACTAAAAAAAAAAAAAAGCAAAAACAAAAAAACACTGTTTCATAATCCCAAATTACTGGCAGACAAAATAAGATAATTTTAAAGCATTCAAAAGAAATGCTTATGAAGCAGATAAATAGAATTTTTTTGGAAAGGAAAAAAAATAAACTTTTTCTTTACAGCACTGTCAGCTGATAAATATCTACTTGGTTTTAAGTGAGAAATTGTTCTTACCCAAGAATTCTGTTCTATGGTAGCATTTTATTTTCATGCATGAGTATGAGATGAAAATTTGCAGATAAGTGTGGGTCTAGGAAAGGGTTATCCATTTAAAAAAAAAGCTCTAAGGCTACAACTGCCAGCAGTGAGGTGAATCAGAAATAAAATCTTATGAACCTTATCATTATTTTAATTCTCTCCTGTTTTCAAAATTACCAATTTCCACTTTTATCTTTATGAGCCCCTTAATCAACTTTTTGAGTATACTTTGATATTTTTCTTACTTCTTCATGTATTAGGATTCACTTAATTTTTTTTTAAACTTTCTCCTATTTTGTTCAAACCCCTGCCCCTTCTCTCACTTCTGGCAAATGCCAATCTATTCTCTTATCTCTTGAGTTCTTTCTTTCCTTTTGTTTTTAGATTTCACATTTAATGAGATCATACAGTATTTGCTTTTCTCTGTCTGACTTATTTTACTTAGTATAATGTCCTCAAGTTCCATCCATGTTGTCACAAATGATGGAAATTCCTTTTTTATGGCTTAATAAAATATATATTATATAGACTACATGTGATATATATTATTAATACATAGTATGTATGTAATATTATATATTATATAATCCCACATTTTCTTTATCCATTTATCTGTCCAATGTCTTTTTGCGATAGTGATTTTGTTTTCTTTGGATAAATACCCAGAGATAGAATGGCGATATCACATGGTAGTTCGGTTCGTAATTTTTTGAGGAATCTCCATACTGTTTTTCATTGTGGCTGCTCTAATTTACATTCCCATTAAGTGTGCATAAGGGTTCCCTTTAATCCTCAATCCTCAGCAATATTTGTTATGTATTTATTGTCTTTTGCTAATAGCCATTCCAACAGGTGTCAGGTGACCGCTCATTGTGGTTTTCATTTGCGTTATCTGATGATTAGTGATGCTGAGCACCTTTCCATGTACGTGTTGGCCATCTGTATTTCTTCCTTGGAAACTGTCTATTGAAATCTTTGGCCCATTTTTAAAAATCAGATGGATGGGGTTCCTGGATGGCTCAGTTGGTGGAGCATCCAACTCTTGGTTTCAGCTAAGGTTGGGAGCTCGCAGTTCATGAGTTTAAGCCCCTCATCCAGCTGTGTGTGTGGGCAGCACAGGTCCTGCTTGGGATTTTCTCTCTCTCCCAATCTCTCTGCCCCTCCCCATATAGGGGGACCTATAGGGTCTTCGGTAGTTCCATATAAATTTTAGGATTGTTTGTTCTATTTCTGTGAAAAAAAAACCATTGGAATTTTGATAAGGATTACATTGAATCTGTACATTGCATTGGGTACTGTGGACATTTAACAATATTAATTCTTCCAATCCGTAAGCATGGGATGTTTTTTTCCCATTTATTTGTGTCTTTTTCATTTTTTTTCATCAGTGTCTTATAGTGTTCAGTGTACAGGTCTTTAACCTCCTTGGCTAAATTTATTTCTACGAATCTTATTCTTTTTACCACAGGATTCATTTAATTTTAATCACTCTTTTTGTAGTGATGACTTTTGAGTTTATGAATTTATCTCTGTCTATAGTTTTAATTGAATTCCACAAATTCTGATATGTAATAGTTTCATAATTGCCATACAGTTAATACTCAATAGTTGCAGATCTGGATGGCTTATTTATACTTAAGAAGATAAGGTAAAACTAATTGAGAATACTTCATTGTTTATAGCTTTAGTTTGAATTGTCATTTTGTATTGCATTCTAAAGAATTTTCTGTATGTATATTTTTAAAAATATTAAAGTCATGTTTATAATCTACACATGGACACTTTTAATGATTTTTAAAGTTTGGGTTGATGGCCATAGACCATTCTAGGTTCCTATCCCAATATATTTATGATCAGAAAGAAATGGCTTGATGTGTGAAGAATGGAAAGACAAAGAGGTATTGTAAAATCTCCTTGCCTGTAGTGACTCTATTTCTCACTATTATCCAGGAGAAAGTCTATAGACAACTCCCATATCATTCTGATTAGCATCTCTGGAGAAAAACAGATTTAAGTGCCAATAAAAATGCATTAAGAGACCTTATTATGTATCATTTCCAAGCATAGATCATTGGCCACTACAAAGCATTAGTACATAAGGTCATCTCTTTCCCACGCAGTGTGCTAGATTTCTCTTTTTTCTCAATTTTATGGGGCTTCTGCTTAATCTGATAGTCACAGATTAAGTCAATTTGGTAGCATTTTTAGTAACACATAGTCATTTATTTTTTTAAAAACTCCTGTAAACCTCAGTAAAGTTTTAAGTTATTAGTTTGTGTGGGTTTTCCCAGTGGGAACAGAGAAAGGTGGAAAGAATGGACGGTAGCTACAGGACCTCCTGCCCCTCCTTCCAGTCTAAACACTTCTCCTTGGAACAATTAGGCCTCACGTTTTACTGGAATCAAGCCAAATGGGCATTTGCCAGAAGATGATTTCAAGTCTGCTTCAAAGCTCATGGCAACAGCACTACCCACCACCACCTCTGCCTAGGTTACCGCTTCTCTTGCAGAATCTGTGACTCCATTTCTTTTCCTTGATGGTTTGGGTCTATCAGCTCCAGTGTTGGCATGATCCCCATGGTAAAGCTTCCTCCCTCTAGAAGAGTTGTGTATTAGCTCTACTAATGATTTATACTGCCATTTTGGAACAGGACTGCCTTAAGCCAAGGAGTTGGTCCCCCCTCATTGAAACAACTCTGCCAGAATACGTGCTTCCCATTCCTTTGCAAGGCACCAGATGGGGCTTGAGAAGCATAATGCTTGCTGCTTTCAGGCCCAAGAAGCCCTACTACTTTTCTAGGGTCACTCATATTTTTTTTTCTGATTTTTTTCAGAAAATTGTCCAGAGATTGGAGAACAAGGAAACTGAATCTCTCTTCTCGTCTCTCACCCTTCTCCAAATCTCTTTCAACACTAATTTATATAAATTGCTTCACAAAATGTAAAGGAATGTAGAACTTGAAGACATTTCTAATAAGGCCTTCTAAAGTGGATGAAGCCTGCACAAACATCTGCCTGGAATGGAGGCTGTAACACAGAGATGAAACATGTCCTGATAACTTCCACAATGCACTGACCCCTCTTTATACCATATCGAAGCCTACAAGGCAATAGCTCTCATATTAACTTGATATTCTGCCTGCTGCCAACACTAGGGGTTTGATCTAGCAAGATCACTACTTCTCTGGGAGATGGGAGTTATTCCATATTTGCAGAGTACTGAGCTGCGATGGGAAAATTGGTATGCTATAAAGAAGAGGACTGTGGCCTGGTATATTCCAGCAAGATTTCTTTCATAATATACAACCTCATACAGGCAAAAATAAAATGGACTTGGCTTGAAGTAGGGCAGAATGTTTTAGAGGTAGCATAAGATGTAAAACACCGACATGGAAGTTTGAATACTGGCTATTCTACATATGAACTGAATATTCTTGGGCAATTTAGTTAATCTGTTAATCTCACATTCTTCACCCTTACAGTATGCATAAAAGCACATTCCTAGTGACTATGAAGATTAGAAATACATTTGCCAATCATCTACACCATTGCCTTGGCCTGCGCAAGTCAGATGTGGAATAGCAGGAGCTCATGTGAAGACTAAATGAAACTGGAATTCTTTCGCATGCTAAACAACATCTTCCATGAGCTGGATCTTGGCCTTCTTGTATATCTTCTAGATATATAAATACAAGAGCTGTATTTAGATTACGATTTAGAAATTTGGTTGATTAATTATAGAGACACATTCTGATGAGAAATCCACGGTTTTTCCCTTCTAATTCCCAGTGTTTGTCCAGGTATATGGCTCTATTTATGGTCATTGACAACCTGGACTCAACTAGATCCTAAATAGAAACTAAGAAGAAAATATGTATGTGTCTGGAGCTCTTCTCTTTTTGTCAAAGTGGTATCCATTTCTCACTCGTTAATATCTGATTACATTTGTTTAATTGTGTATATGTCTTCATATTTTATATTTAATATTTTATGTCAGTTTTCTATTTGTTTAATATCAGTTTTATATTTGAATAATCAACTTAACTCTCTCATCCCAAGTTGTTCATGTCACAGACAAGAGATTGGCACATAATACAGTCTCGCCAACTGGAGACATAGTTCTCTGGCTTGGTTTACGCATGAGCTCACTAGCTAGTCCAAGCCAAAGAGATTCAATATAGGACTTTTGTCAGAAGTGTTGGAACTGTTGTGGGGATAAGGCAGAAGTCTGTCACAGTTGGCAGCCATCTTGCCACTACAAGATGAGGCCGGACTGAGAGCATAGAAGGCAATCGAAAAAGAAGAAAAAAAAAAAAATCTAAGGGATGGGAAGGATAAGACTGGGTCCTGATAGTATAGTTTGAGACTTTGGGTCCAGCCATACTTGATTTTTCACACTTTATTATTTTTGTCTAAATTGAGTTTCTGTCATTTTCAACTAATAGATACTGACTGACATACAGGGTAGATCCAAGTTTCCTTTCACCTAAAAATTATACAATTTGTGGGCCCTCTTTAAGAAAAGAGTACAATGCTATAAAAAGAAAAGATGATGTAAAACAGTTATTTAATGAGAATTTTAAAAGAAATCATGGCAAACATAAATTTTAAAGGACTCACAAGTATCACAAACTTTACAAAAACCAAAAATAAACAATACTTTTTATTAACTATTTATAGAATGCTTTTAATTAACTTTTTTTTTTTTACTATATGCTCTCTTTATTTGCCTTGTTATGGCACAACTATTTTTGGCATCATTTTTCTAAAGACAGTATAAAATTTACATTTCCTCTGCTGGTTGATCAAAAGTTATTTTTGTTTTAAAATTTTAATAGTTCAGATTTTTTCAGATATACAGGAAATTATTGGTAAAGATATTATTACCAAAATGTGAATTATCATAATGTTTTGGCTAACCTCTATCAGGATTGTTTTACATAGGAGCTGTAGGATTTTAGAGAATTTAAGGTTTTCTTGTATAGTGACTTCTCTTGAATATTCTTTGAATTGCTGCCATTTGCTTTCCATTCCATCCTCATTATTGTCCATCTCCTTGTTATAATGGCATAATCTGAGCTGTATGTTACCTTTGCCCATGCCAATATTTCATGTAATATTAACAACAGTATTGTGTTTCATTATTTTCCAGTCTGTTCAAACGATTCATTTCTCTCCATTAAGTGGATTATCAAAGAATTCTAGGACCCATTTTTGATGAGTTTAAAATGTATATGCTATATCATAGGGTATATTCTTGACTCTTGACAAGGGAGAACTTTTGTTTTGACTGAGTGTACAACAAAACTTCATCTTCCACTTACAGCTTTATGTATCTATTGATGAGAATTGTTCACAGCCTAGCATCTGGCCCTATTTATATCAGACTTGGTTCCTCCTTCTCTAACACCCATGTTAGTGTTGAACACCTTCAACTGTATTACAGTTTAAGCCTTGAATCCACAACTTTGTGCCACAATACTGGGCAAGTGGACCCAGTGAACAGTACTGGGCAAGCAGGCTACCAATCACCTAACTACAGACATGACTATAAACCACATAGAAATATCTCACTAAATACAGTCCAAATATCAACAAGGTCAGTAGCCACTCCAGTGCTATCCAACAGGAAGAAATGAAAGTTTGGGGTGGGGGGCTGTTGGAGTGGAACAAGATGAAGACCTTAATGCAGTGTGGTTAGAATAGCTCACTCCTACAAATATTACAAAAATAAATAACCATGTTAAAACATTGCAAGTCTCCTCTCAGAGTCTTGCAAGAAACTCACGCAAAGGTGGGACCCTGAAGCTTCTAATTCATTAAAAATTTATCTCTACTGATACAACATTTGGTTTGAGACTCTGGGAAACCGTAGAGCTCCTTATTTACAGTTCTTGGGCCGTACTGACACAACAGAAACCAGGAGCACCATTTGTGCTCTACCTCTTCTTTTTTTTTTTTTTTTAATTTTTTTTTGACGTTTTTATTTATTTATTGAGACAGAGAGAGACAGAGCATGAACGGGGGAGGGGCAGAGAGAGAGGGAGACACAGAATCAGAAACAGGCTCCAGGCTCTGAGCCATCAGCCCAGAGCCTGACGTGGGGCTCGAACTCACGGACTGCGAGATCGTGACCTGAGCTGAAGTCAGACGCTCAAACGACTGAGCCACCCAGGCGCCCCTGTGCTCTACCTCTTCTAAGAACTCAGGAGAAACCCTGAGCAATGACACTGTGAATGTCGACATCTGTGATGCCCTGATGGCTTCCACTGTGGCCAGTAGGACTGCTTAAACATTTATGCAATAATCTTTGACTTTCATACAATCATAATGGATGGATTGTCATTGCTAGGTCAAATCAAAGAGTGCATCATGTTTGGCTTTGACAGCAGCCCTAAGAGTCATTTTTAGAAAAGCAAGAGACTTTCCCTCTTTTCAACCTCAAGAGACTAGGTTTTCTTGTTTAAACATCCCCGAGAAGCTCTTATTTTCCTTCCAGACCCTGGATTGTGCTCTTAGGAACTGAGTGACTTACATCTGAAACACCGAAAATTAATGAAAGACCTTGGATAATAGAAGATCAATGTGAATAATAGGGGATTTGAAGGAGCTTTTCCCTAGGTCAAAGTAGGTCGCATGCCAAGAAAGATTTTTGCTGATTTCACCAGTAAGGAGAAATTGAGGATTAGATTTTCAATTTGAGAAGTCAACTGCAGCCTGGGGAATTTAATCGGCCACTCTACATGTGCTTCACTGGTTACCAGCAATCTCTAGATCTGCCTGTTCTGTGGAAACATGTAGAGTGAGTGAATCTTGATCATTCTCATTTACCTAATCCGATTATCTCCTTGTCTGAATGCAAACTGACAGGTGGAAAACAGACCTGTAACTGGGGTGCATTCAGCCAGGGTTCCATGTCCTTCCACTTGCTTGTCCTCCAAATGGCTCTTTAGAGAAGCTAATGAGCACAGAGCTAAAGGGCTGGAGGTCTGCATCTGGCAAGGCCTGGCATCTGACTTGGCAAGGCTCTGTGGTGGAGCTTTGTCAGTGCAATCACCTATAACAGAGGCAGAGAAATTGCCATCTGCTCAAGTCTCACTCAGTTCACTGGGGAAGATTAAAGGATCCCTTGTCCAGATCCCAGATGGATCATTTGACACTCAGATGCAAGGCTGCTTCCAGAGACGCTACAGGAGACACGGATCAGAAGGACCCCTGGACCCACCAGCACACTTTCTTGCTTAATAATTCTAACATTTTGGGGCACCTGAGCAGTTCAGTTGGTTAAACATCCAACACTTGATTTCAGCTCAGGTCATGATCTCACGAATGGTGAGATTGACAGCCCCACATTAGGATCTGCACTATTCGTCTCCCAAATAAATAAATAAACATGTAAAACAGAATTCTAACATCTTATCTTAGTTAGCCTCAAATACAAATGAAGTTAGCACAAACTTGACCTAAGTTCGAATTTTCTAGTGGTGGGAATTTAGGCAAGTTACTTAATCACTGTCAGCTTACTTTTCTCCTCTAGAACATGGAATATAAGACAATCTACTCTTATTTGTATTGTTCTGAAAAATAAGCATGGTAAAATGAAAGTGTCCACTACTGGGCTGAGTGTAGAGAGACATTCAGACAACCTTTGATCCTGGAGTTATGTTACACACATTCATTGGTCTCAGGGGCATGCTGGGCTTGACTCACTCTCTGAGCCTGTTCATGACCAATATCCTATAACCCACTGTCATACTGTGCTGGCATTCAAAATTTGCTACTTGTAAAGGGTGGGAAGACAGACTTGGGAGGGCCTGATTCAAAGTTTCAACTTGACTCAGTGTCATGAGATGAGGTTAAGAGTCGGTAGAGCCTCTCTCAAACCCAGCAAGAATACCACGTTGGCTGACACATACAGGATTAGGTCCATTTACAATGGTGATAAGATAGAGTCCCTGGCAGTTTGCTGTTCAGTCCACTAATTCTATGTATTCACATTACTGAACACTAGTGTTTGTGGAGTATCAGTAAAGAAAAAGGAGGCTAGCTCCCAGAAATAGGCAAGGAGCACCAGAGGATTCTTTATGAGGAAACGTCTCTCTGAGGATGGCCCCAAACAGTAAGCTATTTAGTTAGAAAACTCTTCATTGGGGACAAAACCTCCCCAAAGTGAATTAAGTCTACCAAACATTTTGTCTTTTTGTCCCATTCTTTCATTGGGAAGATACCTTAAGATATATGTCCTGACAAAATCAGACTGTTCTCACTCAAACTTTGTATCTTCGCTCTTTCTACCTGAATTTAATTCAAGTCAGTTCCCCTTAACAAATACAATAAAACCTTGGTTTGCGAGCACTGCTTGTTCCGGAAACATGCGTATAATCTAAAGCACTTGCGTATCAAAGTGCATTTCTCCATAGGAAGTAATGGAAACTCAGACGATTTGTTCCACCACCCAAAGATATTCATATAAAATGTTACAATACTGTAACATAATACAAAATAATAAAGAAAATACAAAATATAAAGAAAAACAAATTAACCTGCACTTACCTTTGAAAACCTTCGTAGCTGGTGTGAGGGAGACAAGAGAGAGGAGGGTTGTTGTACAGGTTGACTTTCATTACCACTAGCAGAATCACTGCAATCTACTGGCCCAATGGAATCTTTTTCTGCATGGGGCCATTGTATACCCTCTCATGGATGTTGACTACAGTACAGTATTAATAAACTCTTGTCATAGACTGTATTTAATGTAACTAGCAATCAGGCAGCAGAGGAAAGGGTCTATATCCACAGGCAGCCTGACCTAGAATGAAGCAAAGCATTCCTAAGCTCACTCTTGTACGGAAAAACAAAGGACTGTCCTCAGGTGCTTTGAAGGGACAAAAAAATACACTAGTGCCAGTTGTGGGCACCTTCCAATGTTTTGAAAAATCACTGACTTCTGCCAAATACCAAGGCCTGAAACCTAGCTTCCAAGAATGGGAGACAATCACCCACAGTCCTGCGGAGGGAGAGAGACAGAGACAGAGACAAAGAGAGACAGAGAGAGAAGAACCATTGGCTGAATTGTGATCATGTGATGTTTGGTGTCATGTACTACTTTATTGCTAGATGTCACTTGTTGATCAAGTTAAAACTCATTAGAAATGCTTGCTTGTCTTACAGAACACTTGCAGAACAAGTTACTCGCAATTGAAGGTTTTACTGTATTTGCTAAGCTCATGCTGTGTTCCAGACAATGGGCTAAAAAACTAATGGTACGATGATAATAAAGAGATTGATTTGTTACTTGTGGGAATATTCACTTCACGTCCAGTTTGTGGCAGATACAACTAATTACTACATAGTGAGGTAAGTGCCATCGTCGAAGTAGTTTAATAATAATTTACTAGGGGTATTTTTAGAATATGGAAGTGTGTAATGCTTCTCTGTGGCAGAGTCAGAGAAACTCCCTGAGGTAGTGTGATGTTTTGTTTGTCTAAGAATAAGTAGAAGTTTGCCATGGGACTTGGGGATGGATGTTAGCAGGATTTTGGTAATTAGTAAGACATTGCAGCAAAGAGGAGGAGAAAAATAAAAACAAGTTTTTATGGTTTTCTTCATGTGTGGGGATAAGGTAGGGGTGACAGTAAGAAAGCTAAGCAAGACAGTGAGTGAAATGACAAGGAGAGTCGGTGCCTCACCCAGGGTGTGGGTGTGAATTCAGCTCGACATCAGGAAAGATATCGGGACTAAACATGGACATTTGGCCTGACCTGTATTCATACAATGGTTCAAGCCACATGGTTTTCTTCATAGTTTCTGAGCCAGACAAACTTGTAATTGAATGCTGGTCTATCACCTACCAGACACGTTACTTGATAAAATACTAATCTGTTTTAAAGCCTCAGGTTAAATAAGACTGATAATACCATCCTCATGGTTTTGCTGTGAGGATTTTTTTTTAAACGCAATAAACAGGGGCGCCTGTTTAACATTGGGTAAGTGTCCGACTTCAGCTCAGGTCATGAGCTCGCGGTTGGCAGGTTTGAGCCCCGCATTGGACTCTGTGCTGACAGCTCAGATCCTGCTTGGTATTCTCTCTCTGTCTCTCTCTCTCTCTCTCTCTCTCTCTCTCTCTCTGCTCCTACCCTACTCACACTCTCTTATCTCTGTCTCTCTCTCTCTCTCTCTCAAAAACAAATAAAACATTTTTAAAAATTAAAAAAGGCAATAAGCAGAAAATACACTACATCTTAACTGCCACATAGAAAGAACCGGTTACCTTAAAGTTGTCCTTCATGAGATGGAAATGGGGGTTTTACATTGTGAGGGTTCCATGGACAGGCTTTTGGGGGGGTGGGCAGTGAAATCTGATACGCGTTTGCATTTTCCAGAAGAGATGGACCAGTTTTTATTTTATTCTCCAAAGGCTGTCACTCAGAGAAAAGCACTGGTTCCCGAGAGTGCAAGAAAGAACAGTGAAGAGGGAATATTGAGAGAGGTCTACAGTATGGAGGCAAGAAAAAGAACAGAAAAGGCATGAAGACAAAAAGATGGTTCCTAAAGACAGTCCGTTCTGTTATTGTGGGACACAGATATTCCTAAAAGTCACTAAAGGGGAGGCAGAAACTTGGCCTCCAGGACCTCACACCCTGGTTTGAATATATCATGTTACGTGGTAAAAAAAAAAAAAATACTTCACAGGTGTGATAAGTTACTAATCAGTTAGCCCTAAAATAGGGAGATTGAATGTATTTATATATCCCTTCATGCAGTGTTTTTCTTGTAGCTGAGGACAGAATTGGAAAGTAGGAGATAAAGCAGAAAGGGAAGGCAGAGAGATTTGAAGCAAAAGAATTCACGCAAAAAGATTTCACGCACTGTGGCTTGCTTTGAAGATAGAAGGGTCCATGCTTGGGTTGAGGCATGCAGGCAGGCTTTAGAAGCTGAGAATAGCCCCTGGCCAATAGCCATTAAGGAAATGAGATCTCAGCCCAACAACCATCCCAAACTGAATTCTTCCAACAACTTGAATGAGCCAAGAAGTGGATTCTCCCCAAGAGCTTCCTTTAAGAGCCCAGCTTGATTTTGGCTTTGTGACACTCTAAACAGAGAACCTGCCTGATCTACGCGATGCCTGGACATTGGACACATAGAAACTGCGAGGTAATAAATTTGTATTGTTTTTAACCACCATGTTTGAGGTCATTTATTACAGCAGCAATCGAAAACCAGTACACCATGCTATGAAAAAGAAAATGTGCAACAAAAATCACAGAGATTAAGGATAAAACACTCAAAAGCTTGACAGAAAGGTATGCCAAAATTAAAAAAAAAATAAGGTAGAGATGTAATAAAAATGGTAGCATAGTTTTACATATGTGAAATGGTTAACAAATATGTAAGTACTACAATAAAGATGCCACTTTACCTTAACTAAGACCCGAAGTTTGCTTCTGGAATCGGGCGTCAGAAGAATTGTAGCTCATGCATTCTTGTGAAATGGTGGAGGGAGGGTTATCTGTAATTGGACAGAAAATTTAATACCAGATGTGGACAGGCGTGGCTCACAACACATGATGAACTGAGTTTCCTGGTAGATGTTTAAGGTGTGTGTGTGTTTGCGTTTTCTATGTTCTTACATGACTCAATGTGGTTTTCTATGTTCATCTAGTGTTTCCCGTGGCTGTGACCAAAACCATGCATGAGGAAATATAAAATGTGCATTTTGATCAAATTCTTCATTAATATATCAATTATATTAAATTCACATTTTCAAAATAAGTGACTCAACATAGAAATAATGGCGATGGAAAACCGTAAAACTGGCCGGGTGACTGCTCATGCTAGACATTTGTCAATCTTCCTGACAACCAGGCCAGCCGGGCTATTGTAGTTTGGGGAAGTTAACGGCAATCTAAACATGAAGATGTGTAGCCACAGACAACTCAACAGGTCAAGTGTAGCAGCGGGCTTCCTCAAAGTCAGCAACAGCAAAATAATTAATCAGTATGTCTCACTTTCTTAGGGGGCAGACAGTATGAAACTAAACCATCTTTGGGATCCATACTTCAACCCTGGGAGTCAATTTCTCATTTTGCAGTGGCCTGGCTGTTATAAATCTCTTTGTAAATCTTTTAAACACAGTTTCACTTGGGTGTGTTTCTAGCCCTCCAACAATTAGTGTTTCTCATTGATTGTTTTTCTGCATGATTGCCTGTGCAGAGTCCAAAGGAAGCCAGTCCTTGGGAAAAAAATCACCAGATACTGCTGCCCTGTCATGGGCAACTCTAGAGGGAAAAAATTACCCAAGAATACAGTTTCATGAGAAAAATACACACTAACTATAAGCAGAAATGGCAAAGCTCAAGTTTATTTTATAATCTCTACAATTTGGAAAGTGCCCTTGACTTTAGTCCAACCCCTTCATGGGGTCACTTGAAGTCCAGCAAACAGTGTGCTTTGTCCAAGATCAAAGCGCAACTTAGTGTAAGAGCAAAGGAAATAACTTAGGCTCTCTACCAACTTGCAGTGTGTGGTGGCCATATCTAATTTGCAAATTTTATAAAACCTCATGCTTTTTTCGCATGAACAACACCCTCTTTATTTTTAAGTTGTGCTCCACATCAGCCAAAAGAAAGCCTGAAGGTCTCACACTGTTTTCATGACAATGTCTTAAGATTAATTAATTCCATCATTCCAATTAATCCCCTCATTTCTTCAATCATTCATTATTTCCTTCTTCAATTCCACCTGAACAAGAAGCCAGATGCCTCCTATCAGTGGACAATGTAACAGGGGCTGAGAGAATGGGGAAACTAAGACAACCAGGCATCTCTTGTGTGACATTATTTACAACCTCATTCTTGACCCCTAATGCAAATCAAGTCTTCCTCTCAAGAAAACATGCTCAGAAATACTTCATTTCTGTGTACCCCTACCATGTTGCCAAGCACTAGACTCCTATGTCATAAAGAATGGAGAGTCATTGTTTATTGTTAAAAAGGGTGTGTGTGTGTGTGTGTGTGTGCGTGTGTGTGTGTGTGTGTGTTGTAAAAGAGAAATGCAAAGGCTGTACTGTTTAGAAGCTCAATCCCAGGTCCTTTGCTATCTGTGACATAAAAAGGCTCAAGTATCCTTATAGTTTAAGTTCTTTCCAGAAGATGTGCCATCATCTGCCATCATCAAAACCTAAGACGTTTCTATGGCAACCTACTCCTCAAACCCATCAATTTTTTTTCTGGTGATGCCATTTCATTCTGTCCCAGGGACCGCATTGAAGTTAAAAAAAAAAAAAACAAGAAAACTCTCAAAAATGAAACTAGGAAAATATCAACGTGCAAAAATAAAATCAATATAATCCCAACAACATCCTGAGTATAATAAGATTGAGAGTAGAAAACACTCCCTGGTAATATTGGGTTCAGGGTGTTAATGAAGATTTAACATAACAAATAATATTATAAAAGAGGATAAAAGGATGGAGGCAGGGAAAAGCCAGCCCCCAAAAGCAAAGACGGCACAATAGTTTGGGGACAGCCAGCTTCTTCTCCTTGCTTCTCTTTTCTTCTCTGATA
The DNA here is from genome assembly GCF_027475565.1 of Acinonyx jubatus. Classification (NCBI taxonomy): domain Eukaryota; kingdom Metazoa; phylum Chordata; class Mammalia; order Carnivora; family Felidae; genus Acinonyx; species Acinonyx jubatus. Next base: position 8,151,883 of record NC_069386.1, on the reverse strand, counting down.
AGCATAAGGTTGCCGGCATTGAAATAGAATTAAGCTAAAGCTGTAAATGAGGTTTCCACTAGGAAAAGCTGTCTCTTGCAGTGTTCAGAGCAGGGCTGGGAGCAGTGCCAAGTGCTCAGGAAGCAATTTTGGAAGGTTCTGCTGGAAAGGCAGGAATCCCTGTCCTTCTATCACTCACAGCCCTTTATGACAACTGGCATATCAGAGCATCAGGATCTTATGGTGAAAGTCAGGATTTGAAGTGGCATGGGCAGTGTCCATCTGTCTTTTCCCACACAGTTACATTTCTATTACCACTTTAACTTTAGCCAGTACTAATTGTAAGAAATGCCCATTTCTCCTCCAGGGCCTTGGCTCTGAGAAGAATCATCTCTCATCTTCTGGATCCCAACTCGACTTTGGTCAGTCAAACATTTTCTGAGTGATGTTCCCCTGCTGCATCTGTAAGCATCAATCCCACGTGTTATGAACCCTTTGGGGGCAAGGAAAGTGGTCTTCGGGCCATTCAAAGCACTGTAACAGATAATTTTGTGGATACCTGGGGATGGGAGTGTGTGTGATCCGCACATGCGGGCAGGAATAGGTTTAGTGTTCAGATGAAACTCCTGCCTGGCTTTAATCAATCCAGCAGTCAGTGGTCAGGAAGAGTAGCAGGGAAACAACACATAGGCACTTTGATCTCTCTCTGAAACATGATTCCTTTGCTCCAAACCCAGGAACTTGTAAAGAAAGAGGATCAGTTTCTCCAGGAAGGCTTTCTTCTGGTGGCATTGGCAGAAAAAAGCAAAAGTTTTCATATCCAAATAAAGGGTCTCCTTAGGAAAGTAAATGAAGCCCTTCCCCCCTTAAAAGAGAAGTAAAAGAAAGAAAGGGCCGTGAGAAAAATAAATAGAATTTCCAGCACATGACAGAGAGCATGTGTTGAAAGTATGATAAACTATTCCCAGAGTGGAATCAGTCAGGATAGGTTAGATTATGCTGTGGTAACAAACAACTCCAAAAGGTGGCTTCAAATAACAACATTGATTCCATGTCCTGCATTGGCTGGGGCTCTGCTCTGCATCATCCTAACTAAAGACCGAGGCTGACAACACAGTCACTCTTGAACTCTGTGGGCAGCTTTGGCAAAGGGAACAGAAATCTCTGGAAGGCCAGAGTTTCAGCCCAGAAGTCACACAATCCTTCTCTTCACAACTCATTGGCTAGAACCACCCACACGATACATCCTGACCCCAGTGAGCCTGGCAAGTGGAGCTAGAAATGTTTGCTGAAATGAAACTAATGACTATTTCAAGGGGAAAAACTTCAAAGCACATTTCAAATTTCTAGTTTTATGTTTGATTTTTTTTTAGAATTAGCAAGTATAAGAAAAGAAAAATGCCAGTAAATAACATAGTTTCTGGCTACCTTCATTGGCCACTTTCCAAGCAAACTTGCTCAGTCTTAGAATCACATGAGAAACCTGGACATTCATTATTCATTAATTCATTCATTTTTTTTCAGCTGATAGTTACTGATTTCTGTACTAAGTCCTGTGGAAGGCACCGTGGTATCAAGGTGCATGTGTCACCTTAGTAAGCCCATGATCCTTCTGGATCTATAATTATCCCATTATGACAACCCGCCTTGTGTCTCCAGAAAAAAGCTCTCGGGTTTCATTTGTGGCTTACATTATAACAGAATTCATAACTGTACCCCCAGAGACAGGTTGATTTGAGCATCTGTACTTTGCTCTATTCCGGCTAGTTTCGCACCCTCATGCCCTTATCCCACAGGCTACTGTTAGATTGTTCTTACTTCCTCGCTATGTGATATGGTCTAAATCTGCTTGAGTCAATTTGCATCTGATTACACTGGACGTTTGAGATTACTCCCTGGAGTAGTTCAATGACCAGAGCGAGAAAAGATCATTCTTGACTTTTCATCTTGATACTCTTTTTAAAAAATGTATCCTCTAACTTCTTCCCAAATAGGTGTGAACGTGGGTCCTGGACCCAGATTTATCTGATATGTCAAGAATTCAAAAATCATCATTATAACATAATTATGCCTCCACAATATAGTTTAGGTTTGGCTTGAATGTTAACAAAGTATTTAAGTGTTAAACTTCAACTCAGAAGTTTAATATTTATTGAAGGAATAACTAGTGTGTTCCTTGAGCAGAAGTGTTTCTGTAGGAAAGGCAGAATGATTTTAGCCCTGGATATAAGAAGTATATCTTGACAAATCAACCCACTTTGAAATGCAAATCTAATTCATTCATTAATTGTCTTTAGGGAGTATAATTGAGACACCATTTGCTAAGCGAACCTGATAGAGACTGAAAGTTGCCTAACGCAAATCCATTTTTCCTGTTCACCTACAGACCCTATCTATGAGATGCCCCAAATGAACCCAGATAAAGGACCACATTTTCCAACTGCTCACATTGAGGTTTGGCCACGTGACTAAGATCTGGCCAACGAGGTCACAACCAAGACAATTAGTGACCTACCTATATTCACCCCAACTCTGCAGTGTGCTCCAACAGCCAACAGCCTGAGCCCCAGTACCTGGAACATCTTTAATGTGTTTGCCCAGCACTGTAAAGAGCCAGTGCCTGCGTGTGGCACAGCAGAAGTGCAAGCTGACACAGTCAAGAATAGTACTCAGTCAATGCTTCCTAGAATTGGTATATAAGTACTCCAGCTTTCTCATCCTTTGGGTGGGAAAAAAACCTAAAGTTGTGTATTTTATACAATTCCCTGGAACTGATTTGCCAATTTGCGCTCCAGTTGTCTGCTTTGATGGCTGGTATAATAGTAAATTATCTTTGACTGCCTCCTGTTTCCTAGATCATTCTTCATTTTTCTCCCGGTCCCCCCTACACTTCCAAATAAACTACTAGCAGTACTTGAAGACCCCTTGTCTCAGGGTCTGACTCTGGGGTAATGGGTTAAAACCAAAATATAAGCAGAATGTCAGCAGGACTCTGGAGTCATTTTGGGCCATGAGAACGAGGGCCTCATCTATGTCATGAAGGGCTGAGAAGTAGAAGAGCTGGAGCCCTGATGACCAATGAGCCTCCATGATGGGCCATGCCTTCCCACCTCCAGAACCATTCTACATGAAAGAGAACTAAATTTCTATTTGTTAAATAAGATATGTAATATGAAGTACCTTAAGCATATCTGCTTATCTTTAATATTTACCTGTTATTAATATTTACTTATTTTATTCTCTAAACCAATCCAAATTTACATATGTGTGTGTATACAGATACACACACGGGGAATGGGGGGCCTTCCTTCTTTGAAATGTAAATGGGGACTCTTTTGTGAGTTGGAAATAATACCTAGAGTGTGTGAAACAATGATTCATCCAGGGTCAGAATTCACCTGGCTCTGATGATTTAGATCCAGACCTTAAGAAATCTAAAAATCTCAAAGGATTTCTACCTCTGGGACAGGTCTCCGTCCTCCCTGCCCACTCAGGTCACCGGGATTCCAACTCTGCCTGGGCCATATGCATCTGCTGCCCTCCAGGTGCAGAGTACAGGTCCAGGCCCTGCTTCCATAGTGGATTCCTTTATTCTGACCCATCCTTATCTATCCTGTGTTATCTCTACTCATGCTTTAGTTTGAAATTAGATGGTATTATTGGGGGTGCCTGGGTGTCTCAGTTGGTTGAACGTCCAATCTTGATTTCTGCTCAGGTCATGATCCCAGGATTGTGGGATCAAACCCCACAACAGGCTCTGGGCTGAACGTGGAGACTGCTTAGGATTCTCCCTCTTGCTGTCTCTCTCCCTCTGCCCCTCTCCCTTGCTCTTATGCTCTCTCTCTCTCTTAAAAAAGAGAGAAAGAGAAAAAGAAAGAAAAGAAAGAAAGAAAGAAAGAAAATTAGATATTAGAGAAAAAATCAACATGCCATAAACCACACTTTTTTTCTCCAAGTATTTTCAGTACAATGCCTATTCCTACATTGTTAGCTTATTAGGATCAGCCCCTTGGGAAGGACTTCGTGTTTTGCATTTGTACTAAAAGCCACTTGTGGGAGAGTGACTAATGAGAACAATGCTCTGCCGGGGCCTGTGCAGTCTAGAGGGTGTGGCAGGAGAACAGGAGCATTTGTGGGCACGTCATCTGTGTGGGGAGGGATAACTGCTGTTCCCAGGCCGTCACCTTTTCTCGAAGCATACGGCTTATGCAGCTCCAAAGGATAATGATCCATGGAAAGCCTGTGAGTCACTTCCCCATTGGACTAAAGACTCACCAGATTATCTCTTCTGTCTCTGCATCTCAGAGTCCTGGACACAGAAGTAGAACACAGACATTCACAGAACATGAGAGAGGAAAGGGAGTTTGCTCTGCCACTGGCCAGATGTTGTTCTTTTTGACGTTATAGTTTGCCGGTTCAAGACCCAAGGGAACCTCTAATTCCTGAGGAGCACAGACATTGCCTCCGGGCCAGAAAATGCCTGGCTTTCTGATCAATTGTAGTTCTGGCACTTTCTGATGTGCATTCTCCAAGGAATTCAAACTAGTTTTAAGAACACTCAGTCTACTTACAAAGGAATGGGGAAAGTATATGAGGAAACAAGTACTTGCCAGGTACCTTACAGGTGCCAAATATTAGTCTAATTACTTTATATAAAACATCTCACCTAATATGTTCAACATCTCAGTAAAGAAATGGGTATTGTTACCCTCACTTTACAGTGAAGATAGTCTATAGCTGTCAAATGTGAAGCCTGGGATTTAAAACAAGATCTGAACGACCCCACTTATACCCACCAGTATCCAGGCTTTGAGCTTTCCAGTATCTTTATTCCTACTGTGAATTCAGGGTGCCTGATCTGAACCTGGCAGGTGCCAGTGTTTCTGATAAGGAGATATAGTGCCTAGTGTCTGATACACAGACCTCATGGATGACATCCTAGTCTGTCCTGAGATTGGCAAATACAGAAAGAACTGTAGATAAATAAAAGACTTTTATCCCAAGTTGCTGACCAGACAAAGCAGGGTGGGTTTGAGGAGCTAGGCCTGAGCAGAAAACCTCAGTTCTTTTATTATTATTATTATTATTATTATTATTATTATTATTATTATTTTAGATAGAGAAAGAGAGCATGGACGGAGTAGAGGGACAGAGGGAGGGAGAGAGAGAAGATCTTTATGCAGGCTCCACACAGAGCCTGACGTGGGGCTCGATCCCATCACCCTGGGATCATGACCTGAGTCAAAATCTAGAGTCCGACACTCAATCGACTGAGCCACCCAGGAACACTGAAAACCTCAGTTTGTGAGGAAAGTGCTATTAACGGTGTCACATGACTTTTAGGCTATAAGGCTGTGGGAATGTCTGTTCCACATCTTGCCCTGGTTCCTGATTCTTCCAGCCAGCCAAGTCACCCAGTGAGCAGCATAAGCTGTAGGATATGCCTCTCCACTCCTGTCATAACCAGGCTTCAGTGAGACCTTGGTTTATTACGTGCCTGGCTTAGGCTTGCCTCTGCTTCCTTACTTACCAGTGACAAATGGCAACAGAAGACTATTAAAATGTCTGATTCTGGGGGTGCCTGGGTGGCTCAATCGGTTGAGTATACAACTCTTGATTTCAGTTCAGGTCATGAACTCAGAGTATGTGAAATCTAGTTCCACTGCACTGACAGTGCAGAGCCAACTTAGAATTATCTCTCTACTCTCTGCCCTTCCCCCTGATTGTTCTTTCTTTCTTTCTTTCTTTCTTTCTTTCTTTCTTTCTTTCTTCTCTCTCTCTCTCTCAAAATAAATAAATAAATAAATAAATAAATAAATAAATAAATAAGCAAGCAAGCATTTTTTTTAAAAACAATGTCTGATTCTGGGCCAGTTATTCTGACAGGCTGATACCTAGTATGCAGACAAGGCAATGTCCCCAAAGCAAACTTGGCCATGTCAATGTGAGGATTTTAAGGTCAAGTAACTATAGTTATATTATGGAAAAAGAACACTGGACTTGGGGTCAGAGACTATGGAAATAACTCCTCATTCCACTAGCTGGTAGTTCTGTGATCGTCGGCAAGTCACATACATTTTAGAAACTTTATTTGTTGATAGAAACAAAAAAAAAATGAGGATAAGAATATGCCAAACACAGAGAGTATCTGTGGAGGACCTTTATAAACTACAAAGCATGATAAAGCTCTATAATGGTATTTGCAGAACCACTAGGTGTGGGTAGCCCAGTTGGTAGCAATCCTGAAAGACTGGGGTCAGAATGTCTTCTGTGGGGAGAGAACTCTAGTGTGGGGAGTAGGATCCTAGGATCATAAAAGAGTATACCAAAGATGAAGCCAGAAGGACATGTCTAAAGTAGGGCCATGTCATGGGGATGTGAGCTGCCACATGTCCTGGGTGTGTACCCAAGTCTGAGAAACCCAAGGCAGTCGAAAACTTGGGACAAGAGATGGCCATTGAATATAGACAGAAACCTGGAAAACCCAGAGAAGCATCTGGGATTTTGTGTTTTCGGTAGAGTATCATATGCCTGACTCATCTGAAGGGCAAGAGTTGAAACCCATATGTGGATTGTTTCTCTGTTATAATGAAAAACGAAACCCTAACCAAAATGAAGCCAGAAGGTATAGGCTAACATCCAAGGTTACATGAAGAACAGGGAAAAGATGATTGGTTAGTGACAAGTTTAAGTATCAAACACAGTCCTGGGTGCCATATGGATACAAAGGAGTGTGACAAAAGCCTGTTGTTTCAGGAAAGTTCAAATTTATTAGGGAATATGAGAAGTATACAAATCATTAGCATGTGAAATGGAGAGCAAACACCAGAGAAAAGATATAAGGCATTACAGGGAATAAGTTGAGAAAGTCATTTTGCTGGCTTGGAAACTGATCAGGAAACTGTCCGTAAGAGAAATGGCATCTGAAACGGGCTGGACTTGGCCAGATGGAGCTGAGAGAGAGGGATCTGGGAAACAAACCATAAGAGACTCTTAAGTACAGGGAACAAACTGAGGGTTGATGGGGGGTGGGGCAGGGTAGATGGGAAAATGGGTGATGGGCATTGAGGAGGGCACTTGTTGGGATGAGCACTGGGTGTTGTATGTAAGTGATGAATCATGGGAATCTACCACTGAAGCCAAGGCTACACTGTCTACACTGTATGTTAGCTAACGTGACAATAAATTATTTCAAAAAAAGAAGAGAATTCTTGACTCTGAAGCATTGGAAGACAGTCGAAGAGCAGAAGACCAACCTTAGAGGAAACTTCCACAAGCCTTTGATTTCACCTGGTTTCTTTACATTAAAGAGACGAAAGTTCCCTAAGAATGGAACTCTGGATGAATATTGCATAAACAGCACGTTGGCTTTTCTCATGCAAGGGTTCTGGGTGAATTTTTCAGGATTTTGGCACAAAAGTCAATGGCTCAGCTCAGCGTGTCCAGGTGACTGTACCTGATCCAGAGGCTGCATGGGAGTTGATACAGCCAAGCAAAGATGCTCTTCGTGGATTTCCTTACCCATCTTTAACTGTGATGTTCCTCCTAACTACACAAATGGAGGAGGGGGTAGTCCTAAGCCATTTGTCCCAGGAAAAGGAAGCTCTGCCTATATGCCAGATATTTGCCATTGGTATACGAGGGGTTTTGTGCAACCTGTTGCGGTGGTAAATAACTGCAGGGCTCATTTGTATCCATTAGGGCTTTAACCTGACAGGGAGCCCGAGGTGACCTCCCTTTGTGCTTCTCTCTTGCCTATGTGAGCACTGTAGACACAGGGAGACAAGCCCCAGTATCTCAGCGCCAAGCTCAGCCCTGAGTGATGCTAATTACCATCCCAGAGCCAGTTAAGAAAAACACATATTGTCAAGCTGGGGCTTTGAAAGAGAAAACAATGAATATTTCTTTGCCACTTTCTTCTTTTTGCCTCAACTAATTGGTCCATTCTCCGCTACAGCCACTGGGAAGATGGATTTTCCCCCAGTTTGTAAAATAAGCTGAAATCTATTTTTCTTTTGTGCCCATTAGAGCCAGCTCCTTGCTAATTGTGCCTATAAATGAGTAGATAGTTAAAACAAAACATCGGGAAAGTTTTGTGTACGTTTTTTGTTTGTTTCATTTTCATGGCATTTTGGGGAAGACTTTTTCCTTCCCTTAAGAAATGAAGCAGTGTTTAGAACCTTTCACATTTCAAGTAAAAGCCTTTCAAAATGCAAGAAAAAAATATTTCCAACCTTGGCATTTAAAGTCCATATGGTCTCTATTCAGAGGGAACAATTAACGCATAGCTGGCAACAGTGCCAGGGAGACAGACGTGTGCCGCTTCCAAGAAGGCGGGTAGATTTTTGGTGGCAGATCTAACATTTAAGGCCTTGAGCACATTGTCGCCAGAAAAGTGACATATGAGCTGGAGCTAGGAGTCGAAGGTGCTGCTCAGGGTTTCTCTGCCATTAAGGCTGGTAGACCTCTACATGCTTCACACACAGAAGCAGGTAGCATGTAAATTGTGGGTATGTATCACATGGGCTGGCATTAGCACGATAAACGTGTGTTTTGACTGATTGTTTTTGCATAATGATCAATGTAACAGGTTAGATTTCATGTTATCCAATGGAAGTGATATTCACCCCGTTTGGAAGCTAACCCATTCCCATGAACATGTAAAGTAGAAGTATCAAAAGCTTGCCTAAACAGCATAGCCCCTGAAAGTTAAACCCGACATAAGCTGTCCTGGGATATTTGTGCAGTGGCTTCACTGAGAATCTATTATTATGAGGTACTAGCCAATCTCATGGTCAAGAGCACAGCCTAAAGAAAGAGAAAGGCAAGGTAATATTAGCTTCGCCACAAAATAACTATGAGAGCTTGCTATCATCTGGGCATTGCCTCTGAGGGTCTGAGGACAGCATAGTAGTCAATAGCCACTCTAAAGTCACTTAATAGAGGGGCACCTGGGTAGCTCAGTCTGTTGAGCATCTGACTTTTTATTTCATCTCACGTCATGATCTCACATTTTATGAGTTTGAGCCCCGCATCAGGCTCTGCACGGACAGCGCAGAGCCTGCTTGAGATTCTCTGTCTCTTTCTCTCTCTGCCCGTCCCTTGCTCGAGCTCTTGCTCTCTCTCAACAACAAATAAATAAACATTTTTGTTAAAAAGAAATGTTTCTAATAAAAATAAAATGAAATAAAATAAAATAATAAAGTCACTAAGTAGAGTGTAGAAATATTTAAGCGTGGTAAGCTCTCTGATGTAGGGAAGCACCATCATGAGGGAGGCAGGAGGTTAATCCAGTCTGGGCATTGAGGTAGGATTATGGTGAATGCTGGACAGAACGGAACTTAGAAAATGAGCAGAAATGGCCGATAATGGGGAGACGGCTTTTCCTTTTGAGGTCTACCTCTTTTGTTCCCCCAGGTTATCCAGTAATGACCATACGTCATCCTTCGTCTAATAAGGAATCCATCGCTAGCACAGACTGAGTGCTTTATTTTCCCATAGTGATGTGTGTCTCCACAGACTATTCTTACATCTGTGAAAGAGAAATTGGGTTTGTTTCTTCTCAGCCATAGAGCAAAGTGCCCAATTACACCCTCGATGGGGTAAAGCAGTCTGTGAGTACAGTCAGCCAATGCAGGGCTACTCACTGTTGAAATATCCGATTGGTCTGTGGTGAACCAGGTCTGGCTGGCTGCAGTGAGGGAGGCGATGTTCATATAGAAACCAGCCCTGCTTTTTCAAGGTTTCCTCTTCCTGTTTCAAAAGTTCCTATGTTGAGAATCTGGGACCCCCTCTTGGCTCTGATTTCTGTTCCCTTCTCCTTCAGACTGTCTTCACGTTCAGTCCGGTCTCCTTTGGATCTGAAGCTTGGTCTAGACTCTGCTACCAAGGGTTTCCAAGGGCTCATACTGGCTTTTGCCCTTAGATGATGTCTTCACTACTCCTTTATTTCAGGGTCCACAGAGTCAGTAAGGTGTCCCTACACTATCACATGTCCCACTTTGGTCAGTGCCATGGACTCCTGCATTATTTTTCCATGGCTGTCCTAAGAAATTACCACAAACTTAGTAGCTTAAAACAATATTTTTTTTCCTGCCTATCTGGACAATTAATTCCAGTCCTACTTTAACACACACACACACACACACACACACACACCTTTCCTCTGATCAGTTTCACAAGGATCACCTTTTCTATACAAGGTCCTTTCCTATAAATAATACTATTCAGAGTTCCTATGTTGACACCAAGTTAGTAAGTACAGGGACCATGTCCAGACAGCACACAATGTATGTTCAATGAATTTCAGATGAATGAGAGATGACATACAGTACTGGTGATATCTCATGCTTACAGAGTTAGAGCCTCAGAAATGTATTGTAAACTTATAAATGCAAATAGTAATTATTTCTATTTCATTTCTATTTAAAATTTTTTAATATGTATTTATTTTTGAGAGAGACAGAGTGTGAGTGGGGGAGGGGAAGAGAGAGAGAGGGAGACACAGAATTCGACAAAGGCTTCCGTCTCTGAGCTGTCAGCACAGAGCCTGACATGGGGCTCGAACTCATGAGCTGTGAGATCATGACCTGAGCCCAAGTCGGACGCTCAACTGACTGAGCCACCCAGGGGCCCCATATTTCATTTATATTTTAAAGAGCTTGGGTAAAGCCAACTCAAGCCCACATGCTACCATTCAGTCCCTGTTTCATCTGGCTAACATCATTCATGATACACATTCCTATTAAACCAGATGCAGTTATTCTCAGAACAGCCCTCAAAGCTCCTCTCCAATCAATCTAAATTGGAAAATGCAATAAAACCTAATTTCCAACTCTTACCAGTGCAATGCCTAGCACAACCACAAGTATGGTGAATATTTGTCAACATAAATAAGTCACAGTTAAGAACAACCTAAGAAGACATAACTACAAATGTAATGTGATATCTTGAATGAGATCTTAGAACAGAAAAAAAAGGACATTAGGTAAAAAAAAAAAATAAGTAAATCTAAATAAAGCATAGACATCAATTAATAATAATATATCATTATTGGTTTATTAATTATAACAAATATACCATACTAATGTAAGACGGTAATAATAAGAAAAATGGGGTGTGGGTATATGGGAACTACTACTTTTGCAATAATACTGTTAAGTCTAAAACTGTCCTAAAATACAAAGTTTATGTAAAAAATTTTAAAGGAAAGAAAAATTTCTGACAAAAGAAAAGAATGAATAAGCATGAATCTAGAAGACTGAATTTAATACTGTCACCGTGAAATAAAAAACTGATTTTTACCAATGGCTTTCATTTTGGTAACTATCTAGGAGTAGTTTCTGAACCTTCTTTTCCTCAACTTAAAAACAAAGGATACAACAAACTTGAAAATTGAGTTTTAAAAGGAAATTTACACACTTTCACATAGTTATTCATCCAGTGATTCTAGTATACCCATTACATGCATGCCATGTGTCCCTATTATTGAAGAATCTTGTCACTTAATTGGGTACAACTATTCACTTGGCCAAAGCTAACTAAATTTTAGGTATGCAGAAAGGAATAAACAAGTTCCAACCATTAGGAGGCAAAAAAAAAATTATGAAGACTTGCATTTCATTTTTTAAAATGAGCGAAAAATGAAAAATAATATTTATTTCATTTTACAACTAAAGTTTAAAGTGTAGAATCTGTATTTACCAACAATGACACACTTAAGAAAGACACAGAAAGAAGACATGGCCTCGTTCGTTAATAACACTACAGATAATGTGTCTGTCTTTCATCATATGGTCAGAATGTTGACCTGAACATGGAGATTCTCCACTCAGCCTTTCAAAAGGCCCAGGGAGATAAATTCCACACAGGCTTACGACAGGCATCTTCACAGGAAGGTGCTGTAAAGTTTTGGTGAAGACCCAAAACCTTGAGAAAAGCCTGCTCTTGCATTAGCCAGGGTCTTACTGGAAATGCCTGAAGGTACATAAGGAAAGCGATTCCCTTTGACTCCTGACCCACAAGAAGCTTGGATCATTCACAAAACCTTTTGATAAGCATCTGGCCATCTGGGTTCAGGTCCAAGCCAGATTTCTGAAGTTCCTGAGATGCATCCATCCATGCTCATTATATTACAAACAAGCATGGATAAAAGGCACATACTAAAAATTGTTGTAAGAAAATGCCTTGGCACCTAGTGTCCATCATTAATAAATAAGTGGGGACTTCCTTTCTGTGGACAAGCATGGAATGTGCATTTGGTCCATCAAACTCAAGCCAGGAATCCAGAGTGATTCTTGTTCTTTCTATTTGGCGGGGGGGGGGGGGGGGGGGGGGGGGCGGGTGGGGAGAGTGAGACCAGAATTATAGGCCAGGTACCCATCTTTCAGCATGGACTCTTGTGACAAATTGATTTGAAAGTAAGTCTCTCTCCTTTACAGTGTATCTACAAGAAAAAGGCAAGCACAGAATTGGACCTGTGTTTCACCTTCTCTCTCACCTATGGGAGAATACTGTCTTGCCTCATTACCACCATTAAATCATAGCCACAAATCTTTCCCCGAGGTCCTGAAATTATCTATTTACATCCAAGGAGACACCAATTGCAGTATTTTGCCAGTAGTCATAACATGATACTAAGAAGAGATTTGGGGTTCCCTTAGGCAAAGAGGACAGGGAAAGAGGTTGGCCTACCAACACATGAATAAATATCACTAAGACGGGGGTAGAGACTTCCTCCGGAGCTGATTACTAATTCATTTAAAGGTGACTGCCATTGTCACCCAGAAAGAAAATGAACTTCTTTCTTCCATTTTCCTTCAGACAGGATCCTTATTTGACATCTGTGATCTCCTGTGTTTTAATTTTTATAAGCTACTTGGTGCTGGCAGAAATGTTAATCCTCTAAAAAGAAAACTTCAGCCCTCTTATTCTTCCCAGCCACCCTAGTGAATAGTAATAAAACATCTTCTGAACACAGCCACTCCTATGTTTTTATCCACAGTCCCAATATTCCCAGCTTTGATTTTTACCTCCAGGGTCACAGTGTACTCCAGGATAAGAAGGGACGGGGGTGGGTGAGGAATAGAAAAAAGAGGTAGAAGAGAAAAAAGGTGGTGGAGATCAACTTTTTGTGTGTGTCCACTGAGGAAAGAAGAGATAAGGTGGTGAGCAAAGGACACCTTAGATAGAATGTCGTATATTTATATATCTGTGTGAGGCTCTGGGGATACAGAAATGAATCAAACATCATAAATATCTTCCAGGAATTCACAGTCTAATGGAAGGAAAAAATATGCAAACCAATGATCTCAACTCACTTCTGCAAGTGCTATGAGACGCCAGAGAAAGGTCTTAGCTTTTCCTGGAGGGTCTTGGGATAGATTTCCTGGCAGAGATGATGCCTAAACCAGATATTAAAAGTTGGCCAGGTAGGACACCTGGGTGGCTCAGTCGGGTAGGTAGGGCACCTGGTGGCTCAGTCGGTTAAGTATCTGACTCTTGATTTCGGCTCAGGTCGGGATCTTATGATAGTGAGATTGAGCCCTATCTCAGGCTCTGTGCTGGGCAGAGAGCCTGCTTTTCCCTCTTCCTCTTCCCCTCCCTGCTCATACGTGTTCTCTCTCTTTCTCTCCCTCTCTCTCTATCCATCCCTTAAAAAAAAATGGCCAGGTGAGGCAGGGGAGAAAGGTGTGAGAAAGACTAACAAGAACAAAGCAAAAAAGGTACAATACCCAGTACAGAGGTATTTTTCAAGCTACAAAGAATTGGGTGAGGGGCACCTGGGTGGCTCAGCCCATTAAGGACCTGACTCTTGATCTCAGCTCCGGTTATGATCTCGCAGTTTGTGGAATTGAGCCCCGCATCAGGCTCTGCACTGAGAGCACAGAGTCTGCTTGGGATTCTCTCTTCCTCCCCCTCTCTCTGCTCCTCTCTCTCAAAATGAATAAATACGCTTAAAAAAAAAAAGAATTGGGTGAGGGGGAGACAGGTTGCTCAAGTAGACCAACTGACATAGACCCAAATTTCATTTTAGAAAAGTTTCACCAAAAAACAACCGCATCAAAAGTATGTGTTTTGCGGCTCTGTAGAGAGGAGATTGGAGAGACACCCTTATGCCAGGATAACGCAGAAAGATGTATAGGTTTATATTGGGAAATTAGGCAACTTCCTAGGTTGTGATATTAAAGTGTTCTTCCCCTCCTCCACACAGAGCCTGCTTCAGTCTTGATACTGACATTCCGACTTAAAGTATTTCCCACAATCATCTGGAAAGTTTGTTAAAAATTATACTTGGACCCTATTTCATTAGAATGAAAGATCCAGGAATATGCATTTAACAACATTGTCCCAAGAGGGGCACGTGGGTGGCTCAGTCAGTTAAGCATCTGACTCTCAGTTTCAGCTCAGGTTATGATCTCAGGGTTTGTGAGTTCAAGCCCTGATTTGGGCTGTGTACTGACAGTGTGAAGCCTGCTTGGGATTCTCTCTCTCTCCCTCCCCTGCTGGCACTGTCTCTCAAAATAAATAAATACACTTCAAAAACTTCTCCCAAGATACTCCCATGCCCATAAACCTCCAAGACCACCATGGGCAACACTTCTTAAGTCACTGCATGCAGAAATTCATATTTTATTTGAAAGACATTTGGAATTGAAAGACCCAGTTTGACTGGTTTCAGGTGCCTAGCAATCGACGGAGCACCTTTAACTATAATTTCCACAGGAACGTGAGAGGACCCAGAACTCCAGTGACCAGGTGTTGCAATGGGAGTGGGGTGAATGGGCTTGAGTCTCCAGAGCAGCTAGTGTAGTAGTATGGTAGAGGAGATCAATGCAGGAAAAAGGGGGGCCAAAAGAGCACAGTAGTCAAAGGCATAATCATCTTATGACATGTAACTTATACCTCCCAGCACCAGTAACCCAACACAGCCACACTATCCCCTATTTACATGGGAGGATAGGAGGAATCAGACATTCTAAATGATGTATCCTGGTCCTCACCCCTCCAGGAAAGCAATTACTAGAGTTTCAGAATGCAGAAGAAAATCTATATTTTTTTTCCTCCAAATCCTGTCCTTTTTCCATAACATCAATGGCCAATTTTCAACAGCCAATTTTCACTATATATATATATATATATATATATATATATATATATATATATATCACTTGTGCATATATATATAGTGTGTGTGTGTGTGTGTGTGTGTGTGTGTGTGTGTGTATAGTGTGTGAACTAGCTGTAACCATCTCAATTTGAGGATGTTGGCTCTTTGCATTTTTCCATCATCATCACCATTATCATCATCATAATGATCACCACCATAACAATGATAATAGCTACCATTTATTGAGTGTTGAAATTGCTACACCCAGTACAAGATGTTTAAAATACACTCTCTAATTTAATTCCCACAACAACCCTGTGTCATAGGTCATTCTATGCATATCTTGAAGATGAAGAAACAGAAGTCCAGAAAGGCCAGGTGACTTGCCCTGGATTCACAGATGCTGAAAGAGAGAGCTGCCAGTGGACCAGGGGTCTTCCTGATTTGAAAGCCTGTGTCCATACCATCATGCCATTTTCCCTTTCCTTAGTGAGTGTCCCTTCTGGGAAATCCTGCCAATGACTAGGTTAGATTCAGGGAAATAGATAGTTTTTCCAGTTTCAGCTGTAAAATATGAACTATGTTGTTAATGAGAAGGGAGCAGTGTGAGATACAAAGTGGGAATAAATGACAAGCTGGTGGCTGCCTGAAATAGTGTTGCAAATGAAGATCTGCTCCTACGAATGCATGAATTTCATGAAGCCTAGCAATATAGGATGGAAACAACCTTCTCATTGGCTGGAATCCGCTCTTAGGGGACAGCAAAGTAGTAAATCCTCCCTGGGGTCTAGATGCATAGGACCCATGTGAGATCTCACCACAGGGGGCCAAGTCTGTGTTCACAGATGGCTGATTGCCTAGGCTAATCAGACACTGACAGTGGGCTTGGGAGAGAATGAAGTTATGTCTACTGGCTGTGGGCTAGCCCATTATTCTCGACTGCCGCATTGGGTAGATTTGATGAGCATGCTAATGCTGGTGAGAACACGAGTAGACCTCCATGTCACTTTTGCATTCTGACTCCATCAGGAGAGCGATTAGGGGCAGCTGTGACTGGTGGCTGTGACTGTGGCATGGGGTGGGGAGGGGTTAAGACATGAGGCTAAATGAGAGGTGAAGTCAATTAGATAGTCTGTGCATCACAAGGACCACTAGTTGCTTTCTCTGAGACTGGACCTATGGTTTATCTAATTTTGACTTCGGACCTCCAAGCGTCTTCCCAGAACACTGGTTTATTACTGATATCTCTACTAGCTTCTTCATTTAACATTTGACTAGTATTTTTCATTCTTTTAATCATGACTAACAGGAAATATCAGACTAGTAAAACCTCAGATGATTTTGTACTTCAGCTAGTTTAATAACTTTCTGTCTCCTTTCTTTCCTTCTTCCCTCCCTTCCTCTCTCTCTCCCTCTTCCTTCCTTCCTTCCCTACTTTCTTCCTTCCTACCTTCCTTCCTTCCTCCCTCCATCCCTCCATCTCTCCTCCTTCCCTCCTTATTCATTCATGCCTTCCTTCCTCCTTCTCTCTCTCTCCCTCTATTTATCTCTTTCTTTCCTTTTGTGGACAATGAAGAAATGAAAATTATAGGCATCAATCTACTAGCGATAGAGTGAGGATTAAAATACAAATGCCTTGCTTCATGTCCCTAGACCTTGTGGACAATCATTCAGTTCACTATTCCTCCCATGATTGCCAAACTCTATTCATAACCAGATCCCAATGAATTTTGCGTGTGTAGTTCATGTTGGCAACAGACATGATAGAAGCAATGAGAGCAATGGTCTTGAAACCACCAGTGCAATCTGCAACCCAGGAAAAGTGGCAACGTGGCCGGGAGGATTCACAGCCTTTATTCAACAGAGCCACAAGTGCTGCTGCCCGAGCTGTTGTTGTTGTTTTACAACCAACATTAATACTCTTGGGGGATATTCAGTTGCCTGGAAACAGAAGCCCATCACAGAATTCATTAATATTCAGCCAGTATGCTTTTATGAGCTTTATTATATGATTTTTCTCCTTTGATCCTAATTAACAGGTAAATACCATCAAATGAAACATTCTCTAAGATTTATGGAGCTGAGTTTGAATTTCCAATTTTCTCTTTCCATTCCCAGCTTCCCCAAAGCCAGATGACTTAAGATGTGTTCACTGGGAAAGAAAAGAGGCTCAGGTCAATGTTGCTCTGTTTGGGGTGGATATGAGGGGTAAAATCCATTTATTTAAGAGAAACTGTTAACATTTTCTTCAACTCTGTAGGAACAGACCTGAAATTCTGTCCACAGATGAAGCTAGATAGTATGATTCTGAATTAAACTCTTGAACAGCACAAATACACTTCTAAATGGATGGCTAAGGTGAAAGGTGCATCAGGCTAAAATATGTAGGTAGAAAAGTGCTAACAATTCTTAGACAACTGCTTTGTGCATTGAATTGTATCTTCTGAAAAGATATGTTGGCATCCTAACTCCCACTACCTGTGAATGTGACTTTATCTGGAAATAGGGTCTTTGCAGATGGAGTCAAGATGAGGTTCCCAACTTAATAAGGATTGGCATCCTTAAAAGAAAGGACAAGACACATACAGATTGAGGGACAAGGGAGAAGGCCATGCATATGACCAAAAAATTTAAAAAATGGTTGGTAGGAGGGAGGGAGGGATGCATTTACAAGCCAAGGAATGCCAGAGATTGCTGACAATATCAGAAACTAAGAGAGAGGCATTGAACAGATTCTTCTCTACAGCACTCAGAGAAAGTGTGGCCCTGCCAATATCCTGATTTCAGATTTATAACCTCCAGAACTCTGGAAGAATAAATTTCTGTGTTGTTGTTGTTGTTGTTGTTGTTTTCTTTGTATTTTTGTTGACACCCAGTTTGTGGTAAACTAATATGGCAACCCTAGGAAACTAATAAAGATATATAATCACCTGGTTCAAGTGGGTTAAATTTGCTTTATTGATAAATACTGAAATAATCAAACATCATGGAAGAGTTTTAACAATGGTATCTGTAATTAAACTTTTTGTTCAGATACATAAAATAGAAGTACTGCTAGTTCTTGCCAGACTCTTTCTAATAAATTTGATTAACTAAAGCTCTACTAAATCTTTATCATGAAAGGCATAGTCAGGAATATGTAGTTTTTGTAAATATAATCCATAAGAAATAGAATAAGTTAAAAAGTTGAAAACAAACAAGTATTGGGCAAAGATGTATCCTATATTTGATTTTTCATTACCCTCTTTAAGATATTTCGTGGGAGACATAAATCATTAACTATTAATTCACTCATTTATTTAATAGTACACTGATAAGTCATTCCTTAAGTATGCATTTACAATGTTTTATAGATGTTTTATTCTTCTCATCTGTCCTCTTAGCTGATGCTTTTGTAAACTAAAATTGTAAATATTTGACAGATATCCACAGAATTAACATAGTCACATAATACAGACTCAAGAGATATTATGTCAATCACCAGAAACTTCTCTTTAATTTTAAAACAAATTACCCTACCTATTCAGCTAACCTATTTCTTTTTTTTTTCAACGTTTATTTATTTTTGGGACAGAGAGAGACAGAGCATGAACGGGGGAGGGGCAGAGAGAGAGGGAGACACAGAATCGGAAACAGGCTCCAGGCTCTGAGCCATCAGCCCAGAGCCCGACGCGGGGCTCAAACTCACGGACCGCGAGATTGTGACCTGGCTGAAGTCGGACGCTTAACCGACTGCGCCACCCAGGCGCCCCTCAGCTAACCTATTTCTATTACTGTCATATCAGGTGGGGTATACCAATATCCTAAAAGAGTTAACTCTTGAGATAAAATTAAAAAGTCTTCACAACTTACAACTAGTCTAATTTGCTGCACTTGAAATTTAGAGCTTTGAGAATGTTCTGTCACTTCTCCTTGAACACCTGCCTTATATACTTATTGGCTTTGGAGATGTAATATCACATGGGTTAAGACAGATCCCTGAATCCCTCATTCAAAATAAGCAGAAACTTTATAATAATGGGTCCTACAAATTGTTGGGAAAATATTTTCAAGTTAAAGAATTGTAGAAGTTTTAAAGAATAATTTACCTCCCTAAAGAATAGACAGAAGTCAATATATAAGCTGGTGGAGGTAAGAGATTGTTCTCACCAATATAAGACAATAATAGAAATGTGAAGCAGGAAGTTGTTAATAAAATTGCTAGTAATCCATCAGGCGGAAATAATCATATAGAGAGAGGGATTCTGTAAGTACATACATGCATAGGGCTTCTCAAATCCTTCCTAAAAAAGAACCACAAAAGGAGGGATTAATTTGCCAGGTGTTGAGGACATAATCTAAAGCAACTGCCACAAGAACAGACAGCCTGGAGCGTGGAGCCTGCTTCAGATTCTGGGTCTCCATCTCTCTCTGCCCCTCCTCTGCTTTCGCTCTCTCTCTCAAAAATAAATAATAAACATTAAAAAAAGCATATCTGCCATAATTGCCTACCAAGCAGCAGAGTCCATTGTTGACCAGCTTGTGTGAAGTGGACATAACTAGCACTACCCTTACCTGGGTCTCCTCACGTTTTCAGGAAGTGAGAAGGCTATATTTCACTTCTTTAGCCCCCTGTAGTGGTCAAGGTCACACGACTACTGTCTTAGTAAATTATGAGTACAAATGAGGTGTATCCCTCTTGGGTCAGGTAATGAAAATCCCCCTCATAATCTTCCAACCATTTCTTCCCCTTTGGTGGAGAGTATGGAAGTGGTGCGTTCAGATGATGAAGCCATATGAACAGATTGGATCACCATGTCATCGAGCAGGAGGCAGCTAGATAGGTCTGGGCAGGGCCCAAACTAGAGCAGACTGGGTATTTAAGAAATAAACTATGTAATAAAACACTGAGATCGTGAGTTTATTTGCCATCATACCATAAGCCCAGCCTAGCCTGACCAAGAAAACAGGCCATGTCTATCATTTGGCTTCATTAGTCTCCTGGCCCACAGAAGACCTGTGGGCATGGGAGTCTTTTAATTATGTAGTTGGCTTCCTGAATATACCAATTTACTAGGGCACTATCAACATCCCATTTCATTTAGCCCTGGGTAGATTTCAGGATGGTCCCCTCACATTTCTTCCCTTTTTACTCCTGTGAGGGAATAACTTCCCCACACAAGCCTTTCTCAATAAAGGAAGGGCTGTTTTTTGTTTATTTGTTTGTTTGTTTCAGTTTATTTCAAAGTAGATCTAGTAATTGGTCTAGAAGGGTGAAACCACAATCCTGTGGACTTAAAGAAGAGTTTCAACTAAAAGGTTAGTGTTGTGTTAAGTTGTCACTGTTCCAAGTATTTGCCGGTTTTCTCTCAGCACAGCCCCCCCTCCCCAGCCCCACCTCCATACTTGGCATTGCTGCTGGGCCAGGGAATTAGCAAGGAATTCTTTTCAGACTTCTGGTCTACCTGGCTCTGTGTTGGGTTCTGCCAATGGGACACAGGGTTGGGAAATCAGTAGTCAGGGAAAAGAGAGACCCTTCTTGCTTCTGGAGCTGACAATGTGGCAGTTGATGTAGAGAACATAGAGGTAGGCTGATTTCAGACTCCAGCATCCAAGGCATGGGCTGCATGTTTTAACCAATTCCAGGGGTGCATGGATGGTTCAGTCGGTTAAGTGTCAGACTTCAGCTCAGGTCATGATCTCACTGTTCATGGGTTCAAGCCCCATGTCAGACTCTGGGCTGACAGCTCAGAGCCTGGAGCCTGCTTCAGATTCTGTGTCTGTCTCTCTCTTCCCCTCCCCTTCTCTCTCTCTCTCTCTCTCTCTCTCTCTTTCTCTCAATCTCTCCAAATAAATAAATACTAAAAATCGTTTTAACCAATCCAGCCCTTGTCAGTGGAAATGACCACAACGGCACAACTTGCAATGCATCAACATGTACAGTACCTACCTATGGATCTAACCCAGAATACTTGCAACTCTCAATCTTGAGTATTACTGATTTTTCATTTTGCTCCTCCGTCCTTCTGCCTATCTCCTTTTCACTCTTATAGTCCTTTCTACCCTACTGCAGCCAACTTTCTGAATTAAATCCTATGGGTTTGAAATACCTAGGACGGTTGACAAGATCCTGAGGTTGTAACTACTTTAAAATTCTATTTGTGTACCGAGTAAAGGGAAACCATTTTGATAGCCACATTTGAAGCATGTTATGGAATCAAAAAAGCCTATATTCAAATGTTAGCTGGGTCACACCCACACTATTCAGTGTCATTGAGTCTCATTAGCCTTTTCTGTAAAACCAAGATGATGATATTGTCATAGCTTTAAAGTGTACTCATTATAATGTCTAAGTTATTAATATTAAGTACTAAGTGACATTAATAACGATTGTGAACATTTCTCAAGTGCTGGCAGTGCCAGTCATGGGCTAGTGCTTCTTCATAGGGACTGTTGGACAATCCATAAGACTGTGAAGTGGGTTTCATTGTCGAACACATTTCATAGATATAGAACTCAAGTTTAAAGAGCTTAACTAATTTGCTCAAGTCAACGATTTAGTATGGTGGAAGCCAATACTCTAGACTCTGCAATCTGCAAGCTGATTCTGCAATCTGACTCCCAGGCCGGCGACTTCATCACCATGAGACAACACCATTCTCATTGTATCAGAACTGCCAAATACAGTGCCTGCCGTGTGACAATCACCTAGTAAACGACAGATATTATTCCTTACCATTAGTAACTACAGGGATCACTGGCTGAGGGCAACTGACCATGCTTAACCAAGAACATCAGAGCTTAGATTAGGCTGCCACTTTTGGCTTGTCCTCCCCTCTTTCATCTCACACTGGACCAACATGGCAGTTACAACGCGCTATGGCAATGCTGTTGGGCCATGATGCCCATACCCCGGGGGGGAGCTGAAAGGGGTTTGCATTGTCTCTGCCTGTATACCACAAAAACAGAGGGACAGAGAACTTGAGCTGCTTTTAGATATTAGACAATATGCCCACTCCTCCTCCTTACTGTGAAACACGTTCATCAGTCAGAGTAATGATTAAAAGAACCAAATGTCAGAGCTGAATTAGCAAAATGACCTGATCCAGCAAAATAATGGGGACCCTAAAAAGCAAAGTGTCACTTCCTTAACAGTTCTCCTCAGATCTTTTTAAATGACCTCCTCTCTGAATTTTGCCTGAAAACCCTGCCTCTTTTTGTGTTTCCCCTTGAAGCACTCTGCGATATGATGGATGGAGCATGCCATATAAAAATAAATTGGATGGTATTCCCTCCTATTATCTATGATTCCTTGATTGCCCAACAGAGTTTTTAATAAACATTTGAATTATTTACAGTAATCTACAAAGGCATTTTAATAGTGCATGTGGTAGAGGGAAGAGAGTGAAAAATGTCTTTGCCTCACTCTGACGGAACCAATGAACCATGACACAAATGATCGCCTGCCTCATTTGTAATTATTCATTGTAAAGATCTTCATTCAGTGGCAGAAATTTTCTGGCTCTGGGTCCTAGTGATTATGCAAGCAGGAGAGTTATTTGCCACAGTCTCACCCGAGGACAAACTGTACCGCACACAAAGTTTGGGATGGACTTCAGCGAAGCAAACACAGAAGGTGACAAACGTTATTGCCAGCGAGGTCACTTTCAGCCCAGTCCCAGAGAGATGAACAATTAGGTTCTACTTTTCCCACCCATAGAGACATCACTCTGTTGTCACTCTGCAGAGTTGACATTTGTGTTCAATTATTTTGAAAAGATTTAGCCAGCTGCTTTTCCCCATTACCGCCTTATGCATTGCCGATGGAACCCAGTGTGGGTTAAGTCAATGGAGATTGTCTGATGAGGCCAGGTGCCTTTAAGCTAACTCACATCAGACACTGACATGTAAATATTCCCATCTTAGCTCACATCTATGGTCTTATTTACTTTGTTCTCCAGCTAGCTTCCATTCTAGTACACCTATTTCTTGGTGGGGTTTTTTTTTAAGTTTATTTATTTTGGGAGAGAGAGAGAGAGAGAGCACGAGTGGAGGAGGGGCAAAGAAAGAGAGAGAGAGAATCTCAAGCAGGCTCCACACCCAGTTCGGAGCCCGATGCGAGACTCAGTCCCATAACCCTGAGACTATGACCTGAGCTGAAATCAAGAGTTGGGTACTCAACTGACTGAGCCACCCAGGCACCCCTAAGTCCTGTTTTTTTTTTTTAACTTTGCCTTCTATTCTAAGCTATGTATACTCTCTGGAGTTTTCTTATAATGGATCATTTTCCTCTTCATGGTTGGTTTTCTATATTCTCTAAGAATTTGGGGAATATCTCTCTTCTAGACCCTTGTGCTAAAGCCTCTAGCTATAGTCTCTTCGGATAAAATAGTTAGCAGCACCCTGGGAAAGGCAATTCAAAAATGCAGATAAATCAGTGGCTTTCTACTTTAGGGTATTTTAGAATCACCCAAGACTTTTAAGCAAACCAGTGCTCAGGTTCACACCCAGACTAATGGAATGAGAAGTTTTGGGGCTGAGTCTAGGTATTTTATTGCTTAGAGTTTCAGGATGATCTTAATATTCTGCAGCTAAAAACCACAGATCCAAGTAATCTGAGATGTCACTTCCAATTACAAAAGAAGAAAATACTAACCAGTTGTAGTTGGTCTATATCTACCCAGATTAAATTAATTGAAAATTGATATTCAGTTAAAAACTATTGATCAAGCACTGCCCATACACCAAGTCTTTCCAGATACCAGCACTGAGCCTGGTACATTTTAGTTATATAAGCCAATACAGCTTCTTTTTGCTTAAGCCAGCTCAGTTGGGGTTTCTGCTTCCTCAAAGTTCTCTTTGATATTAACAGGATGGCAAATAAGGGGATGTGTGGGTATAAGAGGGAAAGTGTGTGTGTGTGTGTGCATGTGGGTTAGTGAGTTGATGATGTTGTGTGTGTAATAAATAGATTATTTAATAAAGAAAACATCACAGCATCCTGATGAAAGGCAGTGGTGCAGAAACCATTGTTTGAGGTGTTTTGCCTGACAATAACAGAGTCTTTCATTACATTGCCACATTCTATGACCAAATAAATAAAATAGAGCATTCATTTTATCATCATGTGGGTACCATGTGCGTGGGGGGTGTGCCTGGGGGGCAGAGACAGAGACAGAGACAGAGAGAGAAGTGGAAGTGGAGAGAATTTGCAATGAAGCTCCTTTATCAAAAATTCTACTCTCTCAGAGGACATTTGTGTAATGGAATGAAACATTTGAAATGCAAATTTCACAACATTCAAATGTGCTATGTAAGTTTCCCCCTAGAGATGAACAAAGGAGAGATATGAAAGGAAGCTTATAGGAGAAGTTATTCTAGCCATGAACATAGACCATAAGGAAGTATTTAAGTGTGCAGTAGAGTCAAATGTACAGAACCAAGGTCAGGTATGGGAGGTATGGGAGCAGACCCATACATCATGAGTTGCAAGGTTACACTCACACACTGTGAAGGGACTCTGAGAACCAGAATGAAACTGGGTAGGCTTGGGTCTTCCCATTTGAACTTGAGTTTTGAAGCTTCTAGCTCCAGTGGACAATGTCGTTGCATAACTATTACAACTAGGAAAACTACAACTAGAAAAGAATCACAGGATCCTCATGAATATTTTTAGTCTGTTTCTTTGTTTTCATCAGTGTTTAAAGTTTTGCTTCATAATTAATGCGTTTTTATGTGAGGAAAGTGTGTTTACTCATTTATGGTACTAATCTGCCTCC
The DNA here is from genome assembly GCF_027475565.1 of Acinonyx jubatus. NCBI lineage: Eukaryota > Metazoa > Chordata > Mammalia > Carnivora > Felidae > Acinonyx > Acinonyx jubatus. Next base: position 8,127,037 of record NC_069386.1, on the reverse strand, counting down.
TACCGCAAATAGTACCCCCTGCATTTCCCAGATATTTTCAAGTAAAATAGCATGACATGTCTCGCTGTAGCAGCATGAGAACAAGCATGTGACGACAAAGAAATAAATTTCATTTTAATTTTTTAAAAAGTAACTGGAGCCCTACTATGTGTATTGGACCAGGAATAAAGCCTGAAACACAATATACCCATTCCTTCAACAAAGATTTACTAGACACCTGTTATATTCCAGTTTCCCGGTTGCATGTTATATACATGATTTAATTTGATCATTACAACGAACCAATAGGATGTACAGATAAGAAAAAAATGAAGGTCTTATGTTTCTCAGAACATTAAACCCATGTGTTTTCATAATGTTAAATTTTGATGAGCACCTATGATGTGCTAAGTACATTATACTTGCTCTATTAATTGATTATGTAAAATTCTGTATTAAGAGTACCATTTTATTGGGGAATGAAATGGGGCTCACATAGAATAAATAACTTCACAGTCACAACAGCCATTTAAATCCAAGTCTGTCTGATTCCAAATCCCATTCTCTTTCTTCTATCTATATATTATGATTATTTAGCTAAAATTAGTGAGCATACATGACTTTTGAAATGAAAAAGGAATATGTTGTTTAAAAAAATAAGGGGAAGATGCAAATCAATCTTATTCCTTTACATTCGTATTTTGGCGTTGCCTATGTATAGCAACGTCTGGGTTGACAACTTTTATTCATCAGGCTTGGGTCTGAGGAAGGGAGCATTAACCCTCCAACAAAATTATCTTTCAGAACATAATTGTGTGCTATCAGTGAATATCCTAAGGGAAATGATGGTAATTCCCCAAAATAGAGTTCTGCACATGACTTGGGCAAAACAGCATTATTTTTGGAAGTACATGTCCTCCCAAAGGGGCTATTTTGAAGGGGATGAGATTATCTTAGAACTCTCAGTTTGTTCAACATCTGTCACAGTATGTTACAGACTCACCCAGTTGTCTACTGAACCAACGGGAAGAGAGAGAGAGCTTAAAAAGCCAACAAGAACGTTGATGGATTGGAATTTGGAAACACTTTTTCTTTTGCTCACTAGAGCACTACACTCATCTGGTTTTCAACCTACTTCACTGGCCACTCCCTCTGGGTCTTCTTTGATGGCTCCTCCTTTTCTCCCAGGGATGAGTACTTGGGCTCTTCTTTATACTTAATCACTCCTTAGATGAAATCATCTACTGAGTGTCGTTACATTCTATTTCTATGCTGACAGCTACTAAATTTATAGCTCAGCTTAGATCGCCTCCCAGATGTCCAGGCTCTGATGTCCAGCTACCTACTTAATATCTCCACGTGGATAGCTAATACATATTTGAAACTTATCATGCCTAAAATCAAATTTCGGATCTTACCTCCAAACCGACTATCCGTGTGTGTGTGTGTGTGTGTGTGTGTGTGTGTGTGTGTGTGTTTCTTTAGTTCATTTAAGGGCAACTCCGTATTTATGTTTGCTCAGACTCAAAAATTTGAAGCCATCTTTAATTCCTCTGTCTATCTCTTGTACCACACAGCTAATCTGGCCAAATCCTTCAAATCATAACCAGAATCCAGCACTTACCAGGAATGACATCACCACCCCCTTGGTCAAACCACCGCCATCTCACACCATTCATTTCCAGGAATGCCCACCTATAATCAATTCCTAACATAGCAAGCACTGCAAACTTTTCCAAAGGTAAGTTAAATCATGTCGGATACTACTCAAAACTCATGCATGTTTTTCCATTTCACAAAAAGTAAAGCCAAAATCTTCACAGTGACTCACAGGGTTATGCATGATCAAAACCCTCGATTTTTCTCTGACCTCCTTACGTGCAATTCATCCTCACTCCTCTTGACCCAGCCACTTGGCCTCCTTGCTGTACCTGAACGTGAAAGTCCCAATACCACCTCAAGGCTTCTGCACTGGCTGTTCTTGGTGCAGGAACACTCTTTCCCATACCACCTGTGCCAGAATTCTCTTCCTCATCTGCGAGATGAATTTAATTTGTATTCTCCGAAAGAACCTTACCATGCTTATAAAATGGAACAGGTTCAGTAGCTAGCTACTGACTTATTTTCTACTGAAAAGGGCAAATTCCATGAAAGCAGAGGACTCCCAAATTCCAAACCAAAGCTAACATGTCCAACACCAGGTGGGTACCAGGAGATGAGAACGAAACGCTGAGTTAAGCAGGGATCTTCTGCTACCATGGAATACAGCTCGACCAGGAGACCTCACAGCCTCAAACAACCTAGGTCCAAGAACCCTAGGAAATCACATGTGTAATTTTTTTTTCCTGAAAAGACTCTTAGTCTAGTGATGTTGGACAGAAGCTTTACTTTCCTTATGGGTGCTACTTACACTGTATTTACTACCTCTATGGAGCATGTATAAACAGATATGCTCTTCCTCTTGAATGGATTTCTTTTTATATTTCCTGTCAGTTACTGTACTCCAATAATGAGAGAAATTTGTGTTATAGAAAGGCTGATAAGTATACACAGAACAGTTCATGCAGAGCCAAGCCTTTAGAGAATTAGTTAAAATCATCCTACATACAAAATTCAAGTGATCTACCATCAAGAAACCCATGGCTGTTAGACCTACTATAATCAAAACGTCATGACCATCACCACTGATACCATAAAATAACGAAAACATAACTTTGACCCTTAAGGAGTTTACAATGAGTGCAGGGACACACAGCTCTCAAATATACCTAATGGGTTGGTAAGGGCTCTAAATACGCTACGAAGAACTTGAGGCCGAAAAAGAAATGGGGACAGATTTAATTTAACTGATACAATTAGAAGAAATTTCATGAGGTGACATTTTTTTTATGTGGGCTTTGAAGGACAAAAAGAATATCAATAAGTACAAATGGAGAAGAGCCAGAAAAGCTTTAGATTATATTGTTAGTCATTCATTCATGACAAGAATTACTTACTTAGAGCTTTCTTTGTGTCAAGAAATGTCTTAGAGATAAGAAAGATCTTCCTCATTCAGAAGAAAGAAAAACTACAGTAGTAAGAAAAAGAAACTGGCTGAGGAACTGGGAAGGCAAAAAGTAAAAGCATAGTTAATTCATAAAATATGACTGGTAGAATGGGAACCAAATGAGCTTGAATTGGTCTCTTATTTCTAAAAGTGTATGATTTGTTGTAAAACTCAATGGAAGTGTTGGTTTTTAGCATAATAATCAAGAAACTTGCATGATGCACTTCAGTACTTTGGGTTCATGCAATAGCAAGGTTTTCTGAGCAGGGAAGCGGGATTCTCAATGTTCTTCCCAGGAGGGAAGAATTTTGCTAACATGGCCCCAGGAACACTGGGCTGATGAGGTTCCTCAAACACAGATCCCACAAATTCCTCTAAAAGAGTTCATTCTGCATTTGCTTCAGGGCAATCGTAACCCATTTAGATAGAAATTAAAACAGGGTATCACAAGACACCAAATTTGGTTATAGAGAAACTGACTTTACAGGGATTTTCTTGAAAGTATTAAATGTGTTTGGTGTCCCAAGTGCAATTGTCTTTGGACTGGAGTTATGGAGTATTAAAACATTTATTTGGACTGATTGATGTGGTGATGATGCCTGGTTATTTCTTGTTAAAACTCTGAGTGCCCAAACAGCCAGTCTGTCTTTGCTGTGACCATCTTGCACATTTCTATTTGCAGCATGACACAGCTCACATTTTCAATCTATACAATAAGCCATTATGATTAAACATACGTCAGGCCTTCTATTCTGCCTTGTTCTATAAACACAATTGCCATCAGTGTTTGTCTATTTAGGTACGTGTATTCGATTTATGTGACCACAGGAACACAGACTGAGATAACTTCAACTGTCCTGAGAATGTTCATTCTCATTCCTCACTGCCTGTCTCCCTTTATATCTGGTTGGGGTGATTGCCTGCCTGCCAAGATTTAAAAGGTAGACAACTGTTCATGGCATAGACTTAGAAATAGAATTGAGTACCCTGATCAGCCCAACTTCCCCCAATCCTCAAAGAGTAGCTTCAGTCAAATATCATTTGACCATAGGGAGAAATTTCTAAGTATATCACGCACTGAAATTTACCAAACAGAATAGCTTCCCCAAAAGTCAAAAAATGGGTATCTGCTTTTCCTTTGCAATCTTTCTGCCACATAATTTCATTGTCTTCCAAACTCAGTATTTCCTAGATGGCTTTTGTTAGATATGCGTAGTAAACTGCAAACACATCCTGGCTAAGGTACCCGAAGGAGTGGATGGCCAGAGCAATATTCCCAGGATATATATGTAGAGTCACTGGGCTCCTACAAAGATAAGAGTCGATCTCTTTCCACTAAAGGAAATAATAGAGATATTCAAAAGGTGGGCGATCAGGCAATGAGAAGACAAGAAGTTAATAATTCAGACAACACACACACACACACACACACACACACACACACACAAGGTTAGCCCTTCACCTGTTGTCCAGTTCTGTGCTTTGGTGGTTTGTTGTATGAGCTGAGGGGTTCGTGGAATTCAAGGTAGCTGAGCAGAGCGGGGCCAATGCTAGAGTTGGCAGGGCCACAGAGGGTCCCAAAAAGAATGGAAGTAGATGATATACCTCAAAACCTCAATTCCGGTGCTTAGTCTATAGCTCCCTTCACCTTTTCACCCTGATGACTCCCAAATTTGTATTTTTCAGATTCAATCTCTTCCCTGAACTTCAGACTCATTTATTCAACTACTAACTCCACTTAAACCAAACATCCAAAATAGACACTCCTTCCTAAGTCCACTTCTCCCAAAGACTTCTCCATGTAATCAAGTGGCACTGCTCTTCCCACAGTTACATAGTCCAAAATCTGACCATCTTCCTTGGTTTCTCTTTTCTCTGACATCTTCTATATAAGCCACCTAACAAGTCCTGACACAGTTATGTTAGAATTATACCACAAACTTGATCCGTTCTTACCAAATCTACAGCTAACACATAAAGCCAGCCCCAATCATGTCTCCCCTAGACTACCACAGAAGACCTTTAGCAGAGTTTCCTCTTTTCGTACTTGCCTCACTTTTCCCTGTGCCTCCAACAGTGGGTTCTCCAGGCACAGCAGCCAAAGGGATCCTTCTCAGCAACAAAATCAGATTACCTCAGTCCCCCGCTCAAAAGGGTTCCAGTGACTTAGCACCAGGTTTTGAATAAAATAGAAAATCTTTAGCAGGGCCTGCAAGGTCCCACATGGTCTGGCCCTGCATACTACTTAGACTTCACTTTGACACAGCTGCCCTTCACTCTTGCTGTGTTTTCAACACAGCTTTCCTGCCTCCAGCATTGTATGCTAGCTCTTACCTCTTCTTAGGATGTCTTCCCCCACGATTTCTAAAGGGCTTAACACTTCACATCACGTGGGTTTTTCTTCAGATTCTGCCTCTTAAGATCATCCTACCTAAAATAACCCTCATCTCCACCCTGTGACCCAAGGATACCCAGTGACCCAACTATACCCAACTACATTTTGTTTTCTTAGCACACACACCACCTGAAACATTATGTCTATGTTTGCCTGTTTAGTACCCGTGGCTTTCAAAAGAAAATAATTTCCATAAGAGGTCAAGACTGTTTCATTCACCATTGTTTCTTCAAAACTTAGACCAGTGCCTGGCACATAGTAGATGCTGAATACGTCTTTGTTAAATCAAAACACAATCTTGGGGTAAAACAAGATAGCTGCCAACCTTCCAGCCACAGTACATGATGGCTACACTAAAACTATTTGGAATTAGTTTAAAGAGACTTTCTATTTCTGTACACCATCTTATAAATTCAATGCTAATTGTACGTACTTTCTTATTTAGCTTTTCTTTTCTTTCTTTCTTTTTAATGAGTACAAATAAAATGGATGGCCACGGCTTCTCTTGTTTTGTATAGAAATCTTTCCCTTGAGTGCTAAAATGGAAAATTAGATACAAAGACATTTTTCTTAAAGGCCTAAGGAATGGTGGGGGAAAAAATGCATTGAGGCTGGAATCTTATGTTCTGGGTTTTTTCTTAGAAAAAACCTCAACCCTGTTCAGGAATTCCTGTCGCTGAATTAGCTATCAGGGCACCTTGTAAAGATTTAGGCATAGGGCAACCTAAATAAAAGTCAGAATTTAATTAAACTTCCACATATGTACTATGACGGATCTTACTAAATATGCAATAAAACAAATATCCTTTGCTTATGTTTTAAAATCGCAAATAAAAAGACTAATATAAAAAGTGCCAATATTGGCAAACACTTGAGAGAGTAGCTAAAGTTGGGACATTCCATCTAAAAAAATAAGACTAATGATATCCCCGCCCCCCTCACACACACACACATCTATGATGAGGCTTAAATAAGGAAAAGGAGGTGAATAGGCTTTGATAATTATACTGCACTACAGTTATCAAACATAAGGGTCGTCAAGAGTATTGGCGGGCAAAGGAGTTCCATCAAGTCCTGGAAAGCCCTAGACTCCATTCGTCACGCTTTAGCCCAGCTGCACACCTTTCCTCTGACTTAGCAGAAAGAACAATGTGGTATGGCAGAACAAACGCACATGTGAGAGGCAGGATACAGGGACCGTAGTCTCAACTGTAGCATTAGTTCACTGAATGTCCTTCACTCTTTCACATCATTTCTCTACCTTTGATTTTATATGCCATACAAAATGGACCCTGAAGGTGTGACCTCTAAGCATCTTCCAGCTCTCCATGTCGTGATTTTTATATTCCTTGGTGCAACCGTAGTATGATGCTGCCCAACCATGAGAACCTGAGTAGATGCTATGTCCACTCCTTTCATTTCCTACCAGGACAACCAATGGAGGGACATGTCTTTCGGATAAGAGACACCTAGATGGGCCGATAAATCAGTCTCATCCTCTGCACTTCTGCAAAAGCGGGGCCAGGTTTGAGAGATGAGTGGGGCTAGGCCTTGAGAGGTAGACTGTGGCGTGAGATGTTATCTCATTGGATATACCACTTTACCCCAAGAGACAGAAACTGGATAATGAAGACAAAACAATACAATTAGCCCTATGATACTGCTTTTCTCCAACTTCAGAGCAGCTCCATAAACCTTTTGCTTTATGATTTGGAGGTCTCTCAGTCTCTGTCTCTCTGTCTCCCTTCTCTTCCTTCCAGTCGAACGAAATACGCAGGTCCAGTAAGGCAATACAAACGTTCTGAGTCTCTGTCTATGTTTTCATTGTCTGGTGTCCTCCCTGTTCTCATCTGCTGCTGCAAAGTTCTTCCTTCCTGCCATAAGCACAAAACTAAGAGAATATTTTTTTTTACTTATAATAAATAAATGAATAAATAAAGATTTGCTTTCCATCTAAAAGGAAAGTGAAGTGGAAAAGTGAGCTATTTCCCCATATTTAGACTTAGTCCTTTTCTCTGGATATGCTGAATCCTATAAAGAACAAATATAAGGAGACTGACTTAATTGTGTAGGTTTTATTACAAAATGTTTATTTTTAGTTTATTAATACTAATAATCCTATTAACTGATGTATCTTAACACTGACTGAGATTTCCCATTTCTCTGGTGTAAATTCAGGCTGGCTCATTTGAACACCCTAAGAAAAGAGCAGATTTCCAAGAGTAACTGAAACGTAAAATTTGAAAAGGAAGAAGGTAAAATAAGACGAAGTGGGGAGAAAAGGAAGGAGGAAGGGGTAAGAGGAAGGAGAAGAGGAAAGAGAATGGGTAAAAAGCAAGAGGAATGAGAAGGTAGCAAGGTAGAGGGGGAGGAGGAAAGATGGAAGGGAGAGAGAGAAGGGAGGAAAGAAGGAAGGAGGGAAGGAAGGAAGGAAAGAAGGATGGAAGGAAGGAAAGAAGGAAGGAAGGAAGGAAGGGGCTTTCCCAGTTTAAGAAACAAGAAAAAAAATCAATATCAGGCAAGTCTTCAGCACTGTGAGAACACTTAAGCAGTGGAATCTGCCTAGGGTCTGGTTTAGGAATAAGCATCAGGCATAGCATGCGCACTCCTCAGGAAACCACACACCAAATTCCTAGTAGGGTTGAATCAAGCTTTTATCCTTCTATTATTCAAAAGCAGATCCCTTTAGTTGGGAGTATAGTATTTCCTTTTCCAACCACAGTATTACAAGCCAAAGTCATGGATGCTCCAAAAAACTATTAACAATCCCTTTCTTAGCTTTGTTTCCTTCCAAAGGAAGACTGCAAGAATTAGCCTGTCTGCACATCAGAATTTCACTTGCTTACTGCCCATTCATCAGAGAAATTGCAAACACATTTGGCAGAAGGATGGAGAGAACATGGTGGGATCGTGCATCATCTCATATCCACCCAAATTATATTTTCTGCAGATCACAGATTATTTTATTGGAAATAAGAGAGGAAATAAGTAAGCAATTGGTATCATGGGAGGAAGGAATGCATAAACCTCCATAACTTTGTAACTCTGGGAAGAGCTTATGGATTATTCCAGTAGTGAATTGGTAGATGATCACTGAATTCTCAGTGAGTTACCCTACTGAGCGTCTCTTCTCTACTCTGTAACAGAACAACACACAGAGAAATATGTGACTAATGCTCAAATTAAGAACATTACTTAATATGGTTCAAAGATCCCCAAAGTCAATTGAATGACTTTAGGCCCCTTTGACAAAAATAAATGGCATCACAGACTTACTACTATTGCACAACAAAGTAAGCTGTGAACAAAGCCTTGTAGATGAGAAAGTGGGTAAGTGTTGCCCTAGTCAAGAAAGTTTCTGTAATCCTGAGTAGCCTAATCTAATAAACATTGCATTAAGAATTTGAATGTTATTATCAAAACCATCAGCCTTCATAGGGTGCAAAACAACCCACTGGGATGCAGAAAGAAATTATTAGACTTTCTATTTATAAGATGAAGCTCAAAATACAAAGCAAATAAGCTTCACTTACGTTGCCATGTGGATTATCTCTGGAGCCCTTGCTTGGGTCAAACATAAGATGGTTCCAGATCTCAGGGGGTTAACAGGTGTCCTGTGGGAACACTGAAGCCACAAGACAGGGGCTTATAACTTTAGCCTTTCTTGTTTGTTTGCTTTAAGCACATTGCAACCTGCTGTAGTTCCTGTGGGCCAGGTTGAGCAGACTCATGTATTACATTATCTGGTTTTAATTAAACTATCATCAAATGGACAAATGGTTTAAATGATTTTTTTCCCAAGAGCTGCAGACTGGAGATAATACTAATAATGCAAGGAAAAGTGAGCAAGTCAAAAATGGCAAAGCTGACATTTTCCCTTAACCTTGTAGGTAGCTCTTTATCAGCCATAAGATGAAGCAAAACTCATGACTAGGTAAGCAGTTCTGACAAGGCATCTTGCTAAAAATACTAGAAAACCTCAGGAAGATTCTCTGAAATATTTACAGCTACTATTGTCAAGAATGAACTTTGTCCTAAGAGTCTATTTTGTTATAAGCTATTAGCTAATAATAGTAAAAAGTCAGCATGATTAATAAGACATAACAAAATACTATTTTTTTCATTTTATTCTCAAGGCTTTCATAAGTAGTATAGTAGTAGATATACTACTATATAGTAGAAGACTACTGATGGCTTAATATTGCAATTCATGGATCTACTTTATAGATATTAATAACAATATAAATCTAACATTTGAGCAATTCCATATTTAGCAATGTTTAATGCTAAGATGCTTGAAAAAAATGAAAATAACTGTCTTAAGAAAAATGCTTTTTCACTCTTATGTGGATCCTGAGAAACTTACCAGAGGACGAGGGGGGAGGGGAAGGGAAAAAAAATTTAGAGAGGGAGGGAGCCAAACCATAAGACTCTTAAATACTGAGAATAAACTGAGGGTTGATGGGGGGTGGGAGGGAGGGTAGGGTGGGTGATGGGCATGGAGGAGGGCACCTGTTGGGATGAGCACTGGGTGTTGTATGGAAACCAATTTGACAATAAATTTCATATAATAAATAAATAAATAAATAAATAAATAAATAAATAAATAATTTTAGATAGAGGAATAGCCTGAAATTTTAGTTTTGGGAAAGTAACTAACTGATTGTATTACAGGGAGTAAATTGTAGGAAAATATAAAAACAGAGTTATCTGCTAGGAAGCTAATTCAATAGTGAAGACAAGAATCAAAGCAGATCTCAAGGAATCAAGTAGACTTCTCTCTAGTTTCTATACTGCAAAATAGTCCTGAGTATTTGTCCACAGGGAATTGTCTTGTAGAGAAATAACATAACCCAAAGGAAAAATGTCATAGGGCTCAAAACAACAACAACCAAAACAAGAACAAGGAGGAAAAACCTACCAAGGAAGTCAGACCCCCACTCTTCACTTAGCTCTTTTGAGCTAAAACTGAGGGGAAGGAAAGGAGAAACTTCTCCTTCTCCTAGGAAGAGAATGAAATAAATCAGAAAGAGTTTCTATCTACTCTTCCCTTCATAGGATCCCTGTGACTTACATCTGAAAAGATCTACAAAGTCAGCCCTCTGTGCTTCTCAAATTTTACAGGCAAAGAAGTCTTCTGAGGAGTTAGTGAAAATGCAGATTCTAACTCAGTAACTAGATTGGGGCCTGGGAGTCTCCATTTCAAACAATCTGCTGATGCTATTACTGATGGTCAGCAGACCGCATTTAGAGCAATCGTCCAAATTTATCTGAGCTTGTATTATGCTTCATGAAAAATATGAGAGCATATATCTGCCATATACGTGGATTTATTAATGTGTAAGGTAATATATTTGTTATTACTTGCTACCAATATTATGGGTGTTACAAAATGCAACCAAAAATAGAAAATTACAAATGATAACATTTACAGTAAATGCAAATAGCAGTTCTGATATCTTCTTCCTTCACCCCCGCCCCCCACGGGACCATATTTTGTACCCTCAAAGCAGGCCTCCCACTCTGGAGGCTGCAGGCCTAGACGGTGAATGTCAGTTGCTTGTTTGTTTATTTGTTTGTTTGTTTTTGTCTGAAATGTGGGTCATAACTCCAGGTGAACAGCAATGCCTTAAGGTATTTACATAAGCCAGCTCTCAAAGCTTCCAAAATGGGGATTGGAAGCTTCCAAAATGGGAATGGGAATCTTGTGTGTATTTCTAATATGTAACTTCCAATAAACTTTATTCTTGTTGAAAATAGCATGATTATTCATCATTAATTATTAACCCTTACAAAACAGGTTAAAGTTAAAAGAAATAGCAATTTTCAAATAAATACTGATAACCTAGAATCAATCAGGTGCTTTTCTAACTAAGTTGAATTGAAATCATGCAAGTTCCTACATAATCAAACATTTTCATATTCTTTTAGCTATTTTTCACTTATAGTCTGTGTAATCAAGAGTTGTGTACATGATGTAAAACAGCTCTAAACCATGCACAAAGGAGTCCATCAAAATAGAATCATCCACCTTCCCAAACTTCCAAAATGGTTCATAAAAGAAATGGAGAAAATAAGACTAAGTGTCTTTCTTGGGCTAATTATAAAACTATATGGGTATTTGCCCCCAAAGCAAGGAAAGTTTTCTTGATGACAACCTCTCTGTGATTAAGTCACGAAAGTTACTGAATTCGTAAAAAAATTTAAGCAAGTTCTCAAAATCTCATGCGGATAAGAATTTCCTATGGAATTTGTTTAAAATACAGATTCTTGCATCTCACAGATTCTTACTCACAAATCTGAATGGAATGAATAGGAAACTAGAGAGCCCAGAAACAGACCTATGAATCTATGAAAATGTGATTTTTATAGAAATGACATTTTTAATCAATAGGGAAATGATGGAATATTCAATAAATAGTACTAGAACAATTAGGTTTCCATATGGATAAGAATTAAAGGAGCCATTTGGATCTCAGCAGGAAATAGATGGTACATACATATTGGATATTTTGAGGAAGGTTTAATAAAGGAACTATTTGCAGCGATGCTGGCAGGATGTAGTGAAACCACAAAGGATGTTATATCCCAAGGCTAGAAACTCAGAACTATTACTACCTCTAGACCCAAAGAGGAAAAGGGTGAGAAAGGCTTACCAGAATCGGGAAGTTGAGCTGTTGTGTAAGAACAACCTTCACAGTAGATGCAACTTTTAATCAAGAGGCACAACGAGCCACAGGCAACACTTCGGGGAAGAAGCTGGGATACTTAACTATTGCAGTATCTATAAATAGCACATCTCACTTTCTCCCCTCCTTCCAATTTCCTTTGGTCCTTCAATGCCTGAAATCAATCAAAAGCCAAGAGTTCAAGGGAGCTCTTTGTTGTACAAGATGTAGATGAGTATTTCTAGGAAGAGGGCAGCATGCAAAAAAGTAGGAGAACTGGCCTGGGGGGCAGGGGACAAATATAAGAGATCCAGCAAAGATTGCTAATGCACACCATGCATAAAATCAACTGGAGATGCATTAAGATTCCTCTTCTTAATTGTGGTATTCCTAAAATGAGGTAACGATTGGTTTAGATTTATATAAAATAATATACCTTGTTTTAGGAAAATCTGTGTTGCTTAGGGGGAAATTTTCTCAACACAAATTAAAATAGAATCATGGTTTTATGGTTACAGTCCTTACCAGGATGCTGAACTAGTAGTTTCTGGCTGTCTCTCCCAAGAACAAACCCAAAAGCAGTATAGAAGAAAAACCAAGACAGGTGAAACACTGAAAAATCTTGAGACTGCACACTTGTTGGTGTGGTGTGGTTTTGTCAGAGGATAAAAAATGAGACTTCTCTTGCTTCTCCCTAACCATTGCTTTGGGATCAACTAATTGATTCTCAAAGTCTGGTTCCAGGACAGCAGCATCACCGTCACCTGGGAACTTGTGAGAAATTCAAATTCCTAGGCCCTACACAGACAAACTCAATCAGAAACTGAAGGAGTAGAGCCCATAAACTGTGTTTTAACAAGCCTTCCAAGAGACTCTGATACTCACTGAAGGTACAGAACCAGTGGTAGAAATAATGTCAATATGTCCACTAGGGCAGTCAGATTTAGCAAATAAAATTATAGTATACCCGGTTACATTTGAATTTCAGCTAAAGAACAAATACTTTTCTTAGGCTAAATATGCTACAGAAATTCAAGTTTAATTGTGAATCTTGCATCTGATTGGGCAACCCTATCTTTACCTATAAATATTCAGAACTCTGGTCCAGGTGTTGTCTTCTACAGTAAACTCAGAACAGCTCAGAAGCACGTTGATTGTGAGGTGCTGGGAAATTTAAGTGGGTACTTACTCAGTACTATTCAAAACATGGTACTCCAAGTAGAAGCAATTGGCTGAGGGCTTCCAAGAGAGGCAAATTCTCACTCCTGCCTCAGAGCCATGGAATCAGAAACTCTGGGGCTGGGGCCAAAGACTCTATCGTTTATCAAGCCCTGTAAGTGATTTTCTGTGCCCTGAAGTTTAAGAACCATTGTACTAACTTAAGCTCAGGTGATCAAGTCCACCCCTTTCCTGTGAGATTCAGCAAAAATAATGAGTCACGGGATACTTATAGCCTTAAGTACTTTACTAAAAAAAGAGAAAACCTCAAAATTAGTGATCTAAGTACCAATTTTTTAGAAGTTATCCATAGAATATCTGGGGAGTAAAGAGGAGGAGGAGGAGGAGAAGGAGAAAGAAAAGGAGAAGGAAGAGAAGAAACACATTCAAGGTAAGGGCACAAATTAATAAAATAGAAAGCAAAATGCTTGGGGCACCTGGGTAGCTCAGTCAGTGAAGAGTCCGACCCTTAATTTTGGCTCAGGTTGTAATCTCACCGTTTGGGATATTGAGCCCTGAGTTGGGTTCTGCACTGATAGAGTGGAACCTGCTTGGGATTTTCTCCTTTCTCTCTGCCCCTCCACAGCTTGCTTGTGCACATGCGCTCATGCTCTCCCTCCCTCCTCTCTCCTCTCTCTCTCTCTCTCTCTCTCAAAATAAATAAATAAATGCATAAAATATAAAAAATAACTTAAAAAGAACACAAAATGCAATGGTAATGGTAAAATTAAAAATTCCACCTGAGTTGGTTCTTTGAAAAAAATTAAAATAAACAAATCTATAGCAAAAATAATCAAGAAATAAAGAGGACAAAAAAACAAAAATAACCTTGGAAAGGAATATTGTAAAGACTGAGACAAAGGCAGAGTAGAAACTTATAAGAAGATAAAAGAATATATCAACAATTATATTACAAAAGTTAAAAACGCAAATGAAGTAGACAAATCTTAAAAAATGTAACCTAACAGAACTGAGTAAAAATGCAACCAAAAGTTTGATGAATTTTACAACTATTAAGGACTGCAGCAGTTAAAGAAACACTAAGTCAAGAGGGGCTTAGTATTCATTTTTATCCAACTTTCAAGGTGAAACAAAAATGAATGTTTTAACAGAAGGATTAGCCAGTGCAGTAAGATTTAGGAAAAGAGAGAGCAAAAACTGTAGACTCAACAGGAGAAAACAAAAGTTTCATAAATGGAATGTAGTATAAGTATATATCATAAAAAACCTAAAATAATATGCAGAAAAATGTTTAGAAATAAGGGAAGCACTTGGCAAGATGGCTGTGTTAATTTGTAAACAGCAGTTGCTTGAATGTAAACACCATGAAGATTGCATATGCTAATATTTAGACTTTATTTATCAAAAGACACCTTGAAGAAAGTGGAAGAATAAGTTTCAAACTGGAAAAGGATGCTGGGAATACAAAAAAATAAAAAAAATTAACATCAAAAATACATTTTAAAAATTCAAAAACTAACCAGAAACAACACCAAGAAACTAATAAAAAAAAAAACCGGGAGATGGGGACGGAGAATAGACATTTCATGGAGGAGTAAATGCAGAAGACCAAATAAACTCCTGGAGAAATGTTTAGCCAGTAGTGACCAGGACCATGCCGGTCACGACCACAATGACATACCATTTTATATGATTTAATTGGCCAAACTTAAAAGTCTGACAATAATCACGTACTGGAGAGAAGTGCATTGATGGACTATTCTATACCTTGCGGAAGGAAGTATAACTCGGGCAACTGCTTTAGGAAAGGTTTTGGTATTTTGGAAATACACCTGTCTCTCTCTGGGGAAGTAGGCGTGGATAAAGAAGCTTTGCGTGCATTGAGAAGCAGGACAATAGTCTGCAAAGCTTCTTCTTGCTCTTTCTTTTTCCCTTCCTTCCTTCTTTCTTTCTTTCTTTCCTTCCTTCCTTGTCCTTCCTTTTTTTTATTTTCTTTATTTTCCTTTTCTCTCTTCTCTACTTTTTTGTTTTTTACTTTAGTTGACACACAGTGTTACATTCGTTAGACAGCTTTTTCTTTATCGTGCATCAGACTCCTGGCCACCACAAAGGGTGCAGAACACTTTCTCCCGGATGGAAAAAGTCTGAGCCCTTTCATTTTATCTATTTTTATTTAACTATGTATGTATGTATATATGTATGTACTTTTCGAGCCCTTTCATTTTAATGAATACCACAGCAGTTGTCTCCACAGCCACTCCTGCTACTGTCTGTGATCTCAGGAAGACCCCTTTTCTGAGACCTTCTCTTCCCTATATTGTTGAGTTGACATGCTCACTTTATTTTAATCAGGTTCTCAATTTGTAGCATCCATAGATGCTTAAGTGCTACAGTCTTCTGATGGACAGCTCCCCAAGCTCCTTACTGGTGCTGTGGATTTTCTTTTTCCTTTCATTTCACTGGGCTTTCCGGAGGAAGCAGGTATAACCTCAAATGATTCATCAGCCATTTTGAAACTAAAAGTTCTCAGAAAATTCCTTTAGAATGAGGACAGGGAGTGAGGCCTGGTTTGGTCTCTTTGAAAAAAAATTTTTTTTTTTTTTGCTGATGATTCAGAAAGATGTGTTCTAGTGGTTTGAGTCAGGATTCTTAAATTATTTACCAGACTCAGGCTGAGCTGTTAGAAATGAACATAAACAAACAGAATGAATCCGAAAGAAAATTGGGTTGCCAACAATTGAGGCTTTAAATAGCAAGTCTGCAGTCCCTGGTGCAAGGACTCTATTTTTCACAGGACAGTGGCTTTCAGATATCCAAACCCTATACGCATGGTAAGTACATTAAGACTTGTTGAAATGATAACACGCAGGACTTTAAATAATCCGTTAGCATGGCTTTCCTTTTTCATTCCCTTGTTCTCTCCCATTGGAAATGGTCACTTCCATTCCCCAAAAGTGGTCTGAAATTTTAATTTAATTTTCTTTGTAAGACATTCTAACATACTGAAATGAAAGATATAGTGAGGGATTGCGGGCCAGGTTTTTTCTCTTTCTTTCTTTCTTCACATGGCCCCTTAGGAAATTTTCTGTCAAAGCCATTGAAAGGGGTAGTTTGATGAGGTTACATACACAGTAATAAAGTGCCAAAGTTTCCAGACATTCTGTCTACTGGGACATCTAAGGTTTATCTTCAGTACTATTCAAGATATCCATCAATGAACTTACCTTCTTCTATATTCCTCTCATTTTCCTCATTCCTTAACCTTCTTCTATATTCCTCTCATTTTCTCGCCCTCTTTGGTTACACCCTCGTTTTCTATCATATCTAAACTCTAGATGCCATCCTAGGTCTTTATGGCTTGCAATGACCTACACCTGTCTTATTTCATCCCTGTTACTAGGCTTTAATCACACTGCCATTGGTTTCTGGAACATGTCAGAATTCCTGCCTCTGTGCTTTACTTCCCTCCGCTTGGAATATTCTTACTCTTCCACCTGTTCTCCCCGGCCCTGGTTAACTTCCATTTCAAGTATCACTGTCTCTAAGAACGCATTTCTGAACTTCCATGCAAATCCCTAGCACTCTGAGCTTTTCCTTTAGAGAAATTATCAAAATTGTAATCTTATACATGTTTCTTGGTTAGCGTGTCTCCAGTTCTGCACCAGGACAGGCATAGTACTGATTTGGTTTCCCACATGTGTGCAATCAAGGCACAGCGCCTAAAACTTAGGAGTTTTCTGAAACACAGAAAACAGAGTATTGTAGAACTGTACTGAGTTCTACAAACCGAAGGTAGAGTTTTACGTAAATGAGGGCTGAAGTACGTACTTGAGGAATTGGCCAGTTCAGATTCAGTGGGTCATGTGCTGCAGATGTCTCGGGTACTGAACAGCTGTTGCATTGTTTTTACCACATCCCATTAGGTTGGCAGGGCCTTCTCGCAGCCCTGGCTATTTACCCCGGGTGGGACCTAAGTCCACCACTGGTTCTGAGGATGAATTCCATGTAAAACATTAGAGACCTGAATATATTTCTTGGCCTTAGCATCTTTAGGTAAGTCACAAAAACTCTCGGAGCCAGAGTTTCTTCACCTGGGAACAGGTGAAGATAACACTTCTGTCTCAGGTCAGCTCGGGGGTTATAGAAGACCCCTTAAATACTGATCATAAAGCATAAGCTAGATGCTGGTTCCTTTCTTGACCATTGGAGTTGTGTCTAGGTTTAGGCCAAGTCTGATACCTACCTTACGGTGTTGTAAAGCTTCAATGACTTAATAGATAGAAAGTTTATAGAACAGCATCTGGCATACTGTTAAATAATGTTAACATATCCCATTTGTCCCACTTGCCATTCCACTGCATATAATCATTAATTGATTTATTCATTAATTTACAAATACTTACAAGTACCCCCTATTTTGCAGGCACTATCTTAAATTCTTGGACTAGAGAAAAATAATCATTTGTATGCTAAAACTTAAAACTTTTTTTGGGGGGGTGTGAAGGGAAACCTATAAGCCACAATTACATAGGGAGTCTGAGAGGCTCAGTCAGTTAAGCATCTGACTCTTGATTTTGGCTCAGATCATGATCTCATGGTTCATGACTTTGAACCCTAAGTCTGTTGATCTCTGCACTGACAGTGAGGAGTCTGCTTGGGAGTCTCTCTCTCCCAATCTCTCTCTCTCTCTCTCTCTCTCTCTCTCTCTCTCTGCTTTTCCCCCACCCACTCTGTCTCTCAAACTAAATAAATAAACAAGTATATATACATACCCAATCATTCATATATATATATATATATATATATATATATATATATATATATAAAATTCAGCTATGAGGAAAATAAGGTAATGGAATAAGAATTTGAAGAGATTTGGGGCACCTGGGTGGCTCAGTTGGTTAAGTGTCCAACTCCAGGTCAGGTCATGATATCATGGTTTGTGAGCTCGAGCCCCGCATCAGGCTCCATACTGATAGCTAGGAGCCTGGAGCCTGCTTCAGATTATGTGTCTCCCTCTCTCTCTGCCCCTCTCCTGCTTGCACTCTGTATTTCTCTCTCTCTCAAAAATAAAATAAAACATTTAAAAAAATAAAAAGAATTTGAAGAAATTTAGATAGTAAGATAGTATGATCAGGGATGGCCATCCTGGATAACATTTTGAGCCAAGATCAGTATATTGAAAAGGATCAAAACATTTGAAGATTTTGTAAAGATTCTCAGTCATTAATATATTATTTAACTTTCTATAAGACCAACTTTTTCTAGATCATGGGTGATCATTGTAGGACCCCTTAATTCCATGAGCATAAATAAGCCCACTGCCTTGATTCTTTTGCAGTAAAATCAATTCCTTAGTCAGGCAATTTTGTTGAACAGTGTATACTCAGTCACAGCTTATACTGCCCATGGAAACATGGCAGGTAGTGAAGACAAATCTAAATCCAGCTTAGATATCTGTCCTGGGTTGGGGAACAAATCACTCGGCCCTCCATGACAAAATGGTCCCCATATAATCAGCCTACCGCTAAAAGGTTCACTGACTTCCTGGTTGGTGGTTTGGTAACAAGGCTCAGAGTTGGTCACACAACTACAAATTTAGCACTCATTCCTGACAGTCGCCAAGTCATTGTTGGAAGACAGGAGTCCAAGCTGTTGAGCCCTTGTGTGATCTCCATGCCTACCCTCATGAATGCATTGAACAAGACCTAGAGTTGCTGAGGAAAAGAAAATGTTGCAAATTATGTGGTCCATTTTGCCCATCTCATTACTGACTCTCTTCCTTGCTGCCAGGGACTTTTGGCGAGTGTTTACTTGGAAAACAAGTTATGTCACTCAAGGCCCATTCTGAGCTTCCCTTCCATAAAATTATTACCCAAAATTATTTATCACCAAAACGCCAGACTTCTTATTTTCAAATCCCTGAGCATCCAGCCAAAACAAAGTTTAGGGGAAAAAAAATAAAAGAGAGAAATAAAACCATCATAAAATGTCACACTGGAAGCAGTAAAAATGACACTTGGCATTACAAAAGACAAAGAAAAGACAAGGATGGCCAGAAAAACCATCAACATGATATTGAACTAAAAATAATTAAATAAACAGAACTGAAATACCAAGTTAAAATAGAGAAGAAACGATAAATCCAGAAGACGAAAAAATGTCACTTGACGTGTATCTAACTCATACCCATGCAGAAGAGAGTTAAACAATTTGGACAAAACATTAACTATATAAATCAAGAAAACTCTTCAGATCTAAAAAGAAAATGTATGAATTTAAAGATTTGAAAGGCTTCTTAGATCTTGGTAAATATACTGGATTTTAAGCTAAAGAAATAATTCTTTGGATACCAAGTCAGGCACAAAACAATATCAGTTATGACAGGGATTTGGGGGTGAATTGACAGGCTCAGACTCCCCACAACATGTGCTAAAAGATGGTGGATCTCTACCTACAAAGCCTTTAGGGAAGAAAGCATGACCAATAATTTGCTAACCCTCCAAAATATTGTTCTAATCCAAAGGTTACACTGAGACATTTTTGACCATTCAAGTCTTGAGAACATTATGAGCTCTCCCAGAAGAAACTCTAGGGAAAGATCTTTAGTCAACCAAGTGAGGAATAGAGAAACCAAGGTTAAAATACCAGAAAGAAGCCCTGAATACATTCAGAGGAAAGATTCAAACAAGAGTAAGAATTATGGTTCAGATAACAGGTAAGGGGTTGAAGGCAGTGACAACATGGAAGTAATCTAACTAACACAACTGGAAGGAAACAAAGAGAAAAAGGGAGAGGTCATATAAATGTTTGATCCCCTCACCTTTTTATTCAAGGGCATCAAATGGATGAATTTAAATCTAAAATAGTACAGAATGAGGCGTACTAGGAACACTTGAGAATATAAAGGTAAACACCAGAAAAAATTAAGAAATAGAAAAGAATGAACTGAAATAGAGTGTAAGAAGGAAGGGAGGGGTGGTGGAAGTTTGCTTATTTGTTATCACTTCTGAGAATCCGCAGACACTACCTGAAGAAAGAGGAGAACGGGTATATTTTATAAAGTTATCTTCTGAAATTTGTATGGCTGATCTATCTTCTAAATTTAATATATAAAATTTGTAGTATGTACATTACACACTGAAACTTGGTCACCAAATAAATTAGTTTATAAGTTAAGTGATATTAATATAATAAAATTATATTATATATAATATAAACATTATATAGATATAAATATAATATAAAAATAATATAATGAAATCAGCTAAATTATTTTATTTAATTAAGCTAAATAAAAATGATTGCCCATGAGATACTACTGAGATTCCATAACATGGCACACCCTATATTTTCTCATGTATCTCTCCGGATGGTTCCCCCATCACAACATGTCTTATACTCTGTGCTCCCCCAGCTTCACTAGACACACATTTCCCAAAAAGATATTTGCTTCCTGACTTCTGTGTAAATCATGTTATTCCATCCACCTCAATGGTCACCTCTATGCCCCCCTCCATTGCAATATATTTAAACGCTTTCTTTGAAAGTTTTTTGATGCCTCTAGGTAAGATTAATATCATGCATTGTTTTATTTAATATATAAGATAGAGCTTTCTAGTTTTTAGAGGTATTTTTTTCTTTTCCCTGCTAAGTTGTATACTTCAACATAGTAAAGACAAAGTTTTATACACCCTTTTGATTCAAAATTTAACATGGTTAACACAAGCAATGAATGATCTAGGATAATATCTATTGCATATATTTTCTGCATTGTTGAAATTTTATGTGAATAAGAAATATTTATGTATAAGTGAACTGATATGCGTATGTAGATGTATGCAGACTATATAGATCTACAGAGACACATACACATTCAAGACTTCAGTATTCCTTGAAGGAATACAGTGCTTTCGTTCTTGTTTACAAACTCAGCAACACTTCACGTAGTATTCAACATGGAGTTGAAATTCAATTATTACTTGTAAGTTAATTTCATTCATGATCATTGGAAAGAAAAGAAACTGAATATTTTGAAAATTATTTTGCTGATTTTATATTAACCAGTATCATTCACCCAATAATATTACATTCTTCTCTAAAAGGTAAATTGATTTTTCCAAAAAACGAGAGCCTGACATTGCCCACAAGAAGTTTCTTTGTTCTCCTCTCTTAATGATAGTTTACTGTCAAACCCTTAATTTTCAGGATTATTTTTCTTCTCTCCTTGGAAGATCAAAACTCTCTCTCTCTCTCTCTCCCTGCCTCTCACTCTATCTCTATCTCTATCATCTATATCTATATCATCTCTACATCTATCTATATCTACATCTTTAGATATATCTATATCTTTAGATATATCTGTATCTTTAGATATATCTTTAGATATAGATGTAGAGATGATATAGATATAGATAGATATAGATATAGATATAAATATACATTCTATCTATCATATCATATGTAGCTATATATGTATATCATATATATCAGGTCATATATAGATATACATATAGGTATACATTCTATCTATCTATCTACCTATCAATCTCTATATATCTACATATGGTAGATAGATGATAGATAGATAGATAGATAGATAGATAGATAGATCTTCAATTGCACTAACCCAATCTGTGTGCTTTCCCCCATTGGGCTTCCTCTTGTAGAGTCAGGCTTTCACCACTATGCAGTCCTTACTTTCACTGCATGCTTTCTTCTCTGTTACTGATATCCACTCAGCCTGCCCACAAAGGAGCAGCCCTTCCTAAAGTCATGGTAGATGTTTCTTGAGAGTATTATCCTTTACTAGCCTAATTAAAGAGGGTGTTTCAGAAGCTGGGAGGTTATTCAATAACTCTGCTTATTTTTATAAAGTGAACTACACAAAAGTGTTTATTGTGCTTTGCAGATGGGCTGCAGAGAAATTGTGCTTCTTGACCTCTGGCTAGCCCCACCAGTCAACATAACTGTCTTTGCTGTTACACCCCAGTGTATCACAAGAAATAGGTCAACAGAGTTCACTACGTTTAATATATAAACCGTCAATGCCTCAAGGAACAACCTTTTAAACAAATGTGACTCCAAAGATAGTATATTATAGATTCTTAACTGGAATTATAAAAGGTAAATTACGAGTACCGCCTTGTTTTTCACATCTGTATTGATTTCGTGTCTTAAAGCAAAACTGAATCAGTTCACAAACTCAGTTGGAGTTGGGCTCTGTCTTTTATCTTTCCCTGTTTATTCCGAGTGTAAGGGGAAGTGGCTCAATAGGATATAAGCTTTAATATCATATGATCAAGATAAAGGCAGTCTTCTTTGTCATCCTAGAATATCTATACCAGGCACATATTCAGGCTGTTAATGTGGACTCTCATTCTCCATACTCAACATTGAACCCAGAAGCATGTTCTAAGACCTTATTCAATTCATAGCTGTATTGAGAGCAACCTATTAAAATAACTCATTATTCCATGGGTTCCTGATGGGCTTAAGCTGTAAGAAAATATGCAATCTCCCAAGCCATGTAGCCCTCAATTCTGTGTCCGCTGATCTTGTCCACAGTCTAGAGTTTATAGTTTCAGTCACAACGGAAAGATGAAACACAAAATACAAAAGAATTGAAGATGGATTATAGGAGATACTGTTCAGAGGAAACAAACTCAGACACAAAATTGACTTCATAAAGAGAACTTTAAAAATATGGCAAACCAAATATATCTACAGGCCTCGTGGATCTCCAGGGGCAAATGCTAAGGCTATCAAAATGAAAAAAGAATATGATAAGCTTAAAGAGGCATTGTTGTTTCCTCTTTCTACCTCTGTGTTCATGAAAGGCATTGACAAGATAGACAATTGTTTGGCAAGCGGTTTAAAATGGGAAAAAAATAAGATGCCTTGATGGATGAGACAGTGGAATTTTTTTTTTAATTTTCTTTTTCCTTTTTTTAAGTAATCACTGTGCCCAATGTGGGGTTTGAACTCAAGACCCCAAGATCAAGAGTCACATGGTCCACCAACTGAGCCAGCCAGGAGCCCCACAGTGGAACGTTTAAAACCAATTGCAAATGGATTTAGTTCCCAGCTCCCATGACATCTACCTCTGCATTTTGAAAATATAATCACTGTAGCCGGTTACATGCTACTCATGTACTTGCCAGAGTATTGTCCAACGAGTCAGTGAAAGACATCCTGGGAAGTACTTGCAATGTACTCATCTGCGCAATTACTGGTCCAAGGTATGAAGAAGTCTAAAGTTGAAGTTTAGTCAAGCCCAGAGGAATATAGCCCAAACTTTCAAAAAGAAATAACAATTAAATTGCAACACATATCCCATTTTTTTTTGCGTGAGGGAAGTCCTTGCCTTAATCTTCATTGGGTTCATCTTGGATGACTGGATGGCATGATGTACAACAATACCCTTTTTATGAAACTGAGAACAAGAAACAACAGGTGCCTGAGACAATACCACTATTATTTTTTTTTCCTTTTAGAATCTGCATGTGTCTGTGTACATTTGCAACTGTAGCAAATTACACACAGGAAAACCCAGACATATAAATTTATTCCTCATAAAAGTGGTCTCCTTTCAAGTTTAATTCAGTGTGAAAGCCATGTCTGTGAAACCTGGTTAATATTAACCTTAACTCAATCCTATTTTGAGCTAAAGATAAAGGAGGAGATATGAAGTTTGAAATTTTCTTTCTTTCTTTCTTTCTTTCTTTCTTTCTTTCTTTCTTTCTCTCTCTCTCTCTCTCTCTCTCTTTCTTTCTTTCTTTCTTTCTTTCTTCAAATTGTGTAAGAAGAATGAAAGCACTTGAGCGAGCCTAGCCCCTTGAAGATCAATGACCCTGGTGAGGCTAATTACCCCAATCCTCTCAGTGTAAATTAAAAAAAGACCTCAGTAGCTGGAAAGACTATATGATTAACTGGCTGAGAAGATTAACCGTGATCAGAGTGGTCTGGGGCTTCCTGGTTTCCCCTCGGTTGCCTATTTGTCACTTGCAGAATACACTCTGTGCCCATGAGCTGCATCTCAAAGGGCTGGGTGATTCTTTCATAGAGATTGATGGCAGTGGAACGAGGGTGGGGAAAGATGTTCCGGGTCTGAATGAGCTTGTGCTTCCCAGGGAAATGTGAGATGTCTGTGAGCCTCTAGGTACCCAGTTGTCATGGGCAAAGTCCAGATGGCATTTTCCCATCTCTTTTCACCCCATAATCCAGACATCCTGTGGAAGATGGTGGTGCTACTTTTGGTGTCCAGACATGGCGCTCCATTTAAGATCGATGCTGTCTTTGCTAAAATGAAAATCCATGTTAATTGAAACTATTTCTTTGTATTATTTATATTTTATGTGTACCTGGTTGTGGCCATCATTCTATTGTCATATCATGAATGCTTTTCTCATGTTTCCAACAGGCAACTCATTATCATAACACAGTCCCCAGTCCTATCCTGCCATTTCTCCGGCATTTTTTTCAACCTCACGCTTGCCCACCTGACACGTCTAAATGGACTTTCCACTTATGCTGGAATAACAAAGACATTGCAAAAGCCAAAGCTAAATTAGCATGTTTT
This sequence comes from Acinonyx jubatus, assembly GCF_027475565.1. Classification (NCBI taxonomy): domain Eukaryota; kingdom Metazoa; phylum Chordata; class Mammalia; order Carnivora; family Felidae; genus Acinonyx; species Acinonyx jubatus. Next base: position 8,102,189 of record NC_069386.1, on the reverse strand, counting down.
CAAAAGTTATGTGATATTTAATGAAAAATTCTGTTAGTGCACAAATAAATTGGCCTAAAGCTTTAGATCCATAAGCTTCTTTGTACACTTTGGCTCAAGAATAGAATTCCTGGGAATTTATCCTAGAATAATAATAATTAACAATAATAATAATAATAATAATAATAATAGTTCATTAGATGTGAAGATGTGAAAAACAAACATACACGGCATTTATAAAATTTCCATTGTTAATTATTTAAAAGCTACTAGAAGCTATCTAAATGTCCAGCTATAGAACAACTAAGTAGATGTTATACAATTTAACAGTATACTTAAGCCAGACATCAAAAAATATAATGATTAAGACAGTACAGAAAACCAAAATAGTTTATAATGTAGTGTTAATTAAAAAGCATCATATAAGGGCACCTGGGAGGCTGTTGGTTTTGGCTCAGGTCATGATCTTATAGTTTCTGGGTTCAAGCCCCCACATCGGGCTCTGCGCTGACAGCACAGAGCCTGCTTGTGATGCTCCCTGTCCCTCTCTTTCTACCCCTCCTCTGACTGTGTTTTTTTTCTCTCACTCAAAATAAATAAATAAACTTAAAAAAAGGCATCATATAAAATACTTGTATGTTTTATAATTGTATGAAATACAACCATCCAGATCAGGAGTATACAGTAATGTGCAAAACAGAAAACAGTTGTTATGTTAAATGAGGACGTTGTTCGAGAATTTTGTTGAGTCCATTCAGATTTTGTATTTCATCATGATTCGGTCTTGGGAGATTGTGTGTTTCTAGAAATTTATCAATTTCTTGTAGGTTGTTCTGTTTTGTTGGTATATAATTGTTTGTAGTAGTTGTTTTCAATGATTATTTATAGTTCTGTGGTATCAATTGTAACTTCTCTTTTATATCCAATTGTATTTATTTGAGCCCTCTCTCTTTTTCTCTTGGTTAGTCTAGCTAAAAGTTTGTCAATTTTTTTTTTATTTTCAAAAACTCAGCCTTTACTTTCATTGATCTTTTCTATTGTCTTTCTATTTCTTATTTTATTTATTTCCACTCTGATTTGTTTGTTTGTTTGTTTGTTTCCTTTAATCTACTGTGCTTGTTCTTCTTTTTCTACCTCCTTTGGGTGTTGCAGATTTTTTTCCCCTTAACATAGACCTGGATTGCTATAATCTTCTCTCTTAGAACAACCTTTGCTTCAGCCCATAGATTTTGCTGTGTGTTATTTGTATTTCCAATTGTCTATATGTACTTCTTTTATTTCTACTTTACCTTCTTTGTGGAACCATTGGTTTTTCAGTAGTATGTTGTTGAACTTGCACTTTTTTTTTCCAGCCTTCTTGTAATTGATTTCTAGTTTCAAACCATTGTTGTCAGAAAATGTTTGATATAATCTTCCTTGAATTTACTGAGACTTGTTGTGTTTGGCAGAATGTTCCATATGTACTTAAGAAGAATGCAGATTCGGTTGCTTTTGTATATATCCGTTAATTAAGTCCATCTGTCTAATGTTTTGTTTAAGATCAATATTGCCTTATTAATTTTCTGTTTGGATTATCTATCTATTGAAGTAAGTGGGGGTGTTAAAGGCCCCTGTTACTACTGTATTGTTGTCAATTTCTACCGCTAGGTCTGCCAATATTTGATTTTTATGTTTCTCATGTCACACTTCACATCTTTCATTTTATTCTTACTAATTGTTATAGTTTTCACTATTTTTACCACTAAAAGTCTTTTAGCATTCATACTTGCTTTACAAGCTACTGATCCACTATCTTTGCTATATATTTACCCTTTTTAGTGAGATTTTTACTTTCATGTATTTTCTTATTATTAATTAGTACCATTTCTTTTCAAAGGTCCCTTAAGGTAACTTCACTTTTTAAAATTCTCTTTTACTTTCTGCTGCTCTGTCTTGGTGAATGTCATTATTTTGTCTTCCAGTTCTCTGATCTGCTTTTCTGCTTCATTCAGTCTGCTGTTGAACCCCTCTAGTGTGTTTTTCAGTTCAATTTCAGTTCCATTCTTCTATTCTTATTATTCTATTATTCAGGTTCTGTATTTTCTGTTTGATACTTTTTAAATATTTTCTCTTTTATTTATTTTATTTTATTATTGATTTTTTAATATGAAATTTATTGTCAGATTGGTTTCCATACAACACCCAGTGCTCATCCCAACAGGTGCCCTCCTCAATGCCCGTCACGCACCCTCCCATCCCTCCCACCCCCCATCAACCCTCAGTTTATTCTCAGTTTTTAAGAGTCTCTTATGGTTTGGCTCTCTCCCTCTATAACTTTTTTTTCCTTCTCCTCCCCCATGGTCTTCTGTTAAGTTTCTCAGGATCCACATAAGAGTGAAAACATATTTTCTATCTCTTTGCTGAGGCTCTCACTCTGTTCATTCATTCTTCTCCTGAGTTTGGTGAGCATTTTATGACCATTAACTTAAACTCTTTATCAGGTAGATTGTTTATTTCTGTTTCATTAAGGATTTTCTCAGAGGTTTTGTCTTGTCAGTCATTTTGTCTGACTCTCTGTGTTTGTTTCTATGTATTAGGCAAATCAGCCAATTCTCCCAGCCTTGAAGAAGTGACATTATATAGATGTCCTGTGGGGCTTGGAAGGGCTATTTCCCCTGGCCACTTATGCCAGGTGCTCAAGGGGCATCCCTGTATGAGTTGTATGTGTCCTCTGGCTGAAGGTGGCCTACAACTATAGGGTAGGCATTGGCAGGGCTCTCACCTGGTCCAGCTGTGCATATAGCTGTTATGTAAGGGTGGGCAGGGCCCTTACCAGGGCATGTTCTCCAGTACCGAAAAGCTAGAGGAAAAGTTTCAAAATAGCACCCACCAGCACTGGCACCAAGTTAGAATGAGATTTCAAAAATGGCACCTGCCACTGTCTCCATTTCTGCAGAAAGCTTCAACAAGTTCCTGCCTCTTCAGCAGACCCTTCAAGATTCTTAGCGGGTCGTCTCCACATATGATCTGGGCACTTTTCCAACTGGTGCATTTGAGTTGGATCCCAGTGTGAGTAAATCTGTGCAGAAGCCCTTGAAGAGTGATTTCTCAATTCCCAGTTCTATGATTTTCCTGAATGTAATCCCCACCGACTTTCAAAGCCAGACATTTTGGGGGATCATCTCTTCTGTTCAGAATCTATAGGCTGGCATGCCTGATGTGGAGGAAAGAACCCTCACTTCTCAGGGAAAAGTTTCATAGTTTGAGATCCCTTCCAATGGTGGACCAGTGCCACTTGGTGTTTTATTGTTTGGGGGTTTTGGTGAGCCCATCTCTGCCTCTCCTATCTATTTCAATGTTGACTTTTTATCCTTTGTTGTGAAGATTCTGTTTATCCAGTTTTAAGTTCTTTTTCAGGTAAAATTATTCTGCACATGGTTGTAAATTTCTTGTGTCTGTGGGAGTTGGTGAGTTGAGTTTCCTATGCCACCATCTTGAACCCTTCCAGGTCCTTTGTTATTGGAATCACACTCACAATGACCTCTCTGCTTTCTGCAAACAGTTGTTCTGGAACATGATGTTACTCGAGTTATTTGTTTAGGTTTTTCTGTATTATTTCAAAGCAAATCTTTCTGAGTTATATTTGATGAGATATAAGCTGGGAAGAACTTTAGAACAGATAATTCATTCAATTCTCAAGAGCCACTGTTGACTTTCCTGCCTACATCTCTGTTTATTCCACTTATTGTACAATGTGTGTTTATTCAACAAAAAATGTACACAATCAGCCTTATATATCCACATATGTGACGCATAGTCTGACTACTTCTCACCACTCAAGATATGACTAAAAAAAAATCTAAGTGAATAAATATACTCTTTCCCACTGTTCTTGCCAATATGAGGCTTAAAGAGCTCTTGTTTATATTTCCAGCTGACCATCACTGAACAGAAACAGGCAAGGTGGGTTCATTTAATGCCAATCTTTTCATCACATTACAGATGAAAAAATGTGAAAGTGGGAAGATAAGACAGGTTGAAGCAGAATGACTCTGCTCCCAGGGCAAAGAAAGGGGTCAGGCTGCCATCCTCTGCAAAACCACACAACAGGGACAGGCAGGATAGCAGAAACGTAAGCAATGAGAAAGAAGAAAGAAAGAAAGAAAGAAAGAAAGAAAGAAAGAAAGAAAGAAAGAGGAAAGGAATAAAGGAAGGAAGGAAGGAAGGAAGGAAAGAAGGAAGGAAGGAAGGAAGGAAGGAAGGAAGGAAGGAAGGAAGGAAGGAAGGAAGAAAAAAAAAGACCTGGGACATTGTATAAGTTAACTATTGCTATCTAACAAAGCATCTCAAAACCTAATGAGTTAATATAATAGTTTAGTATTTTTCACTAGACCACAGGCTCTTGGGGTTAATTCTCCAAATCTGGGCTGGCTCAATAGGCTCACACATGCATTGTGGTCAACTGCAGGTCAATGGTGTCTTGACTGACCTCGGGTGGGCTTTGTTACAGATGTAGGGCCTTAGCTGGAACAGCTGGGCTGACGTGACTCTGCTCCATGGGTCTCGTCCTCTAATACAGGCTAGCCCAGACAAAATCTTATGATGAAGGAAGAGGAGCATTAAGGAGAGCAGAAGTATGCAAGGCTCCATGAAGTCTGCATCACATCATCACTTCCATTACATTATATCGAGCCACGTGAGTCACAGGAAATCCCAGATTTAAGGGAGGAGCTGCAAAGTCAGATTGTAAGAGGTACAGATTCAGAGATAGAGTTGGGGTCAGTTTTGCAATCAATCTACTGTAGAGATGTTTAGGAAAGAGCTAACAGTCGTATTTGGCTAAACACTGTGACTGCAGATGAAAGGCAGTGGTTGGGGGAAAAGGCTGGGCTTATAATTAAAGGCATAATTAGGCTTAATGCATTTTCATCCGGTTGCCAGTAGGAGAATCTGAGCACAAAAGTGATGGAATTGAGAACATTAACCTGGAAACATTGTGGAGAATTAATTGAAGTAGGAAGGCACAACGGGTGGGGAGCCCAGTTAGGAGGCTATTGGAGGGGAGGAGTGAGGATTAATGTGGACCAGAGCCCTGAGGGCAGAGGTGGAGTTGAAGAGAGACAGGCAGGCTTGAAAGACCTGACAGTTATAAAATTAAAGGTGTTGGTATCTAAAGTTTATGGAAAAGAAGTTTCTGTGTGGGTGTCTAGGTTTACTGATGAGATATTTATACAGTTAATGTAAGTAGAACATCTCAGGAAATGATCCAGAAGGTAGGAGATCAGTTCATTCAATGGGAGTGTTGTGTTTAGTACTCAGGATAAACAAGGTATGCTATGTTATGTAAAAAGTAACCTCAAAGATTCGGCAGCTTATCACAACAAAAACCCATTTCTCCCTCACACGCCATGACTCTTGTGAATCAGTGAAGGTTCTATTCCCTCTTAGACCCTCCACAGCCATGTGGGTAGGAGCTCTACCGTAGCAGTGTTATCTTTAGGGTAATTAACTTGTCTCAATTTTCCTGAGACTTTCTATTTTAACTCTGAAAGCTCTATATCCCAGCAAACCACGCAGTCCCAGACAAAGGAGGGTAGTTGGTCACCCAATATCCTGTTCGAATACTTTGAGACAGCTAGAGTCTCTTGCTTGTTCTTTTTTGATTTTTCCAAAATCACACCATTTCTTCTTACTTGTCATTGGCTAGGAATTGTCATGAGGTCCTATGTAACTGAAGGAGGCTGGAAAAGAGAGAGCAGAAGGAACATTTGCTGAGCACCAATGCCCCTGTTTGAGGCCTTTCAGGAGGTATTATCCAGCTGAGTACATAAAAATTGACAGCTCTTAAAAACAATATAATGTAAATGTAATGTAAAACTTAAATGCAGTCAAACCATGAGGGCCATGGGCTCATAACCCTAGGACAAATTCTATCTAGACTTTAGACTCATTTGCAAACCAACTGCAAGTTTTAATGTACATTCTCATGTGTGAACATAAATAGTGCAATTCCTTTTATGCTGGTGTCATTCTCTCGGTTTTTCCACTAGCCTATGGGCAACACTTTTAAGCTCTTGTTTTCTTTAGAAGACACAGCTTTGGACAAAGCTACACTATGAGTGGATTGAGAGCTGGATTGCTTTCTCAGCTCCCTTTCCAGGAGCCCTAGGTGGGGAAGAACTTTCCCAAAGGCACACAGAGTCCCTGACTCTTTCAAATAGTTTCCATTACAAGTTTGAGGGAGAGTTTAGGAGGGAGGATCCAACAGGAACCATTTTGCTTCTCCTGAGAACACCATCTCCTCCTGTCTGAGAGAGGAAAGAATGTGGGCTGAATTCTGAAGCATTCCCCTTTGAAGGACTTGAAATATCATAATCCTCAGTGGATTGATGTTCTTGAACGTTTCACACTTGAGGCTTCACTATGTCTATGGCAATATACCATACCCCGGGGACTCAATGCCAGCTGAACATGAGCTATGTAAACAAGAACTTGGCTCCCTTATTTTTTTCTAAAGAAATAAACTTGGATTTGAGTAAGCCAGCAGATTAATTCAACAATCAGAAAATGTTAATATAATTAATCACAACTTACCCTAGATGATCTCTGTGCATATGTCTATAAACATTGTTAACATTGTGAATATGTTAGAGTTCACAGCTTACCCTTTCCCTTTCTCTGTGGCTGAAGAGGGCAGGCCTGATGTGCCAGGAGCACACTGCCAGCTTTAGAGGAGGGAAGACTTTGCAGGATCAAGCCGTCTGGGATAACATGGCATAAGATGAGAAAGGGGCACAAAAGGATTAAGCAACTTGCCTACGATGCAGGGCTAGTAAGTGGGAGTACTACTGGTTAAATCCAGTCTTCTGATTGTGAAGACTGTGTTCTCCCTTCTCTGTGAAACTACATCCCATGAGGGAGTGTGATATATATTTAGCCTCCATGTCCTCTCTGTTGACTTCATATTTTCATATAGTCTATTAGGCAAGAGAACTTCTTTGTATAGTCTTATACCACAAACATCTTCGAGATGAGGGGGCAAAGACTCTATACAGCCAATAGAGCAGATATGCCCGGGAGGACTGGTGGGGATACATTGTAAGAAGGCAATACAGGCTCTGGGCCCAGCTGAAAAAAATTTAAGACTATTCCGAGTACAGCAGATGGAAAGTCAAGGAACCAGGAGAGAGCATGGCAAGGGGCCCATTAGACTGGACATTAAGATTGATTT